>NW_015386651.1:179076-217646 GCF_001527695.2 Protobothrops mucrosquamatus | reverse complement strand
TTAACCATCTAGATGGTTAACATTTAATTTAGCTATTTTGCAGATTAAAGCAGATATAAATGAGAACAATTCTGATTCACATTTCCTAACTGTTGTATCTCAGCTGAAAATGAAGCCACGGTTCCTCATCAATGCAGCTGCATGCTTCATTTGGCAGAAAAATCTATTCCTGCTTGGCAATATGTTAAAATGGCAAGAAAAGGTCAAGCTTGCTTCCCTTATGTTTTATTTTATTTCTTTTTGTAAGAAGTAGGCCGTATATGAGGCGAGCAACATCTGTCGTACTTGCATTGCCATCTGGTGAGCAAATCTTGCAAAGCAAGCTGGTGCAGTTGAAGATTGTAATTTAAATTCAGTGGAAATCAAGCATACAAAACTTGATAAAAACCTTGGAGGTTTTCTAGTCTAACCACCTGCTGAAGCAGGAGACACTATATCATTCCAAACAAGTGGCTGGAAAACCAGCATTTAAAAACCTACAGTGATAAAGCATCCACAACTTCTGGAGGCAAACCATTCCACTGGTCAATTGTTTTTACTGTCAGGATATTTCTCCTTATTTTGTGTTGGATCTGTCCTTGATAACTTTCCTTCTGCTACTTTTTGTCCTGCCGTCAGGTGCTTTAGAGAATAGGTTGACCCCGTCTTCTCTGTGACAGCCCCTCAAATATTGGAAGATTATTATCATAAAGGAGAATATTTGTAGTTCAGGGTTAAAATGAGGGATCCTTGGTGCTCCCTGAGTTTGATTGTTTTCTTGCAGATATTTTATTACCCAAACTAGTTAACTTCATCAGTGCTAGTAAGGAATGGGGTTTGCTCTCAGTTTATATTCTAGTGGCATTGCCCTGAACAGCAAAAAAAGGAAACAGAGCATACAACGAACATGGATATCCACACAACATCATCAAAAAGTGCTTGTACACTCATCCCAATCTAGTACAACCAGCACAAGCCCTAAAAAGAATAACACTGTCATTTCAGAAATCACCAACAGATTACTACAACCACATGGAATCAGTGTAGCACAGAAACAAACTAAGGCCCTAAGTAAACCAAAAGACTAGCAGCCCCAGAAGAAAAAATAGAAGTCATCTACAACATACAATGTAAAGTCACTATGCAGAACAAACAGGCAGAAGACTGGCAGAATGTATTCATGAACATCAACTAGCAGTCAGAAGACATGATGAAAACTCTTTAATTTCACAAGACATGGACACATCATTTGCTTGTTTCTAGGTGTTTGCAGATCTATTGCTTGAGAAAAAGAGAAAAAGCATTATAGCAACATCAGGAAAAGGCAGGGCCAATGAGATGGAGTCCGCAACTCTTGTAAGCAAGAAGTATGGAAAATCAGAAAATGGGGAGTTAAAAAAGCTTTTAAAAACAAAGAGTAACTGAATGTTTACTCCAGAATTTTCAGATTGTTACCTGGTAACAGATGTAAAATATTCTTGCAATCTATTAAATCTCTTATAATATTTCAATATTATAGATTCAAGTATTCTTGGTTATAAAATTCTAAAGGATTTGCCCAGGTGGTAAATTAATACTCCTGAAAACTTGCAAATAATTATGTCTAGTGTAATGTTTAGCATCTATATTTTAGTCTTTAAGATAATTTACGGCTACATCTCTAAGATCATAAGCAGCAATATATCTTCTGGGTTTATACATTGTAGGTTTTCCTGTAAAAAGTGCGGCCTGTTTAATGCTTGGCTCCATTCAAGATGGTCAGGAAAGAAGGGGTTTGCCTTTCTCAGCTCCCTTCTAGGCAGGAGATGAATATTTGGTGAGTCACTGTTTTTGTGTTGCATATACACTGTTTTTGTGTTTGCATATGTGCAATATGTAATTAATTAACTGGCAACTAACACAAGCCTTAGGATGAAAACAAATACATCCAAAATTCAACCTGCATGGAAAGCATTTTTGCTTCTGTAAGTTTTTGATTTTTTGCCAACCCCTATCCCCAGACATACTGTAATTGTTATAGAAAGCAGTTTCTGGGAGTTGGGTTCATGTGGAGTAGAAGAAAATAGCGTGACACATAGGATTTCTTATGATTGTTTGAGGCCAAAATAATAGCACAGCTATTTTATGGTCTTTAGATATGTACCTAAATTTAGAAATTGGTTACAGCAGTGTTTTTCAAACTTGGCAATCTTAAGATATGTTGACTTTAACACCCAGGATTCCCCAGCCAGCTGTTGCCAAGTTTGAGAAACACTGTGTTAAAGGCTATTAAGTCAAGGTTTCTAAGGCAGACATGTCAAACTCGTGACGTCACGTATCGGGATGGTTTTGCCATTGCCGGCAATGGGGTGGACACGGCTTTTGGGTGATGCGTCCGGCCCATGGGCCGGCAGTTTGACACCCCTGTTCTAAGGGATATGTTTCTGCTTCCACAATGCATTCCATTTCCTACAGATCAAATGGGCTGCTTGACTTCCTGGAAATCATTATGTACATAGGCTACTACTGCCCAAAAAAGAATTGTTAAAGGAACCATGAGAGCAACTGATAACAACATGAGACCATGAGACCAACTATCACCTGGAACTTATGGGCTTTTCCTAAACTTTACATTATCTTAGTTGGAACATGACATCATCTCACCCATTTCTATACAGGACTGATAAAAGAGCTCTGTTATTCTCCAAAATCTATTGCCAGGTACAGTGCTTTTTTTGTAAAAAAAAAAAAAAAAAAAAAAGTGCAGGAACTCACGCACAGCTCTGGTTCCAGTCAAAAGCACTTTACAGGGGGATGGGGGAGAACCTCTTTAGGGAGCTTCTAAGGTGCAGATCACGTGAGCAGCATCAGCTGACAGAAGCCATTGCCGCGGCTTTTGAGAGGGTGCTTGTTTGGAGCCGGCATGTCTTCTGCCATCTCGTCCTCCTCCACTCTGATGACACAGCGGCTTCCTCCGGAGCCAGAATGACCAAGGCGGCGGCGGTGCTGCTGCTTTGGGAGCGCGCCTGGTCCGTCGAACAGATTCACTCCAGGAATCAGTCCTGGTCCCTAGTAGCCAACACGGGGGTGAGGACAGGTGGTGATGGCAGGGGTAGCCCATGAACCAAGGCAGAGAAGAGGGTCTGCTTTCAGGGCCATAGAAGTGTTTCCAGGTTGACTTTTGATGCCCCCAATTTTCCCCGGTAGCTTCCTTTCACCGAGCCAGAGCTTTACTCACACTAGCAGCTTAGATGGAGCCAGTTCTTACCTTCAAAAAAAGGGAAGAACACTGTGCATTCTATGACAAAAAAAGCACTGGCCAGGTGTATTGACTTTTATCAACCAAGGGCAACCAATGGTTGAGTGACTAGTACTCATGGCTGCCTCACTTAAAAGCAGAAGATGATTTTTGAAATGTCAGATAGCGTTCCAGGGCCACATGTTTCTTCAACTTTCAGTCTTTTCTGATCCTCACAGAATTAGAAGAAGCTGCCTAAAAAAGGCAAGTTTTTAGAGACAAGTGCTTGATACCACATCACTATTACACTGACCTTGGCTCTGACTAATCTTCTCTTTAGCTATCATAGAGAACATAGTATCTGAGGTGTAAAGAAGGTCCTAAGAAAAAAAAAATCCACCGATTCTGGCAAAATATGATCCTGGGCTAGACAAATTGTAAAGTATGAAGGATGGAATGATAGAATGCCCGAGTCTTGAAAGAGAATATTTCTCTCTCTCTCTCTCTCTCTCTCTCTCTCTCTCTCACACACACACACACACACACACACACACACACATACACACACACACACACACACACACACAAACACAACATCATAAGAGCTAAAAAGACAACTCAATTTTTGTTTATTATTATAGAAGATGAACAGAGCCAGGTGGTTTACTATATGTTTATTGACAACAATGTGAGAGAATGCTTGAATGATTTAATGTCAGCTGTTCTAGATTTGGCTTATATATTGGTATTGCACTGTGTCTGCTCCTGATCAGCAGCTGCATTTAATAATGCCTAGCAAGAAACCCTCCTGCTTTATCTGGATTAACTGCTGAGTTTGATGGTGTTTATGGTGTTATTATTGTGTTCTTGATTTTTATCTGATGATTTGAAGGGCATCATAATTTTATTTTTTCTGTTTTGCCAGAGAACCACTATATCTAAGCTACAACCCTATTCCTGATGTTTTCTCTGGCTTCTCTGAAATTTTTTATACTCCTTAAATTCTTCTTAAAACAAAGCACCCAGAATTGGACCCTTGAACTTGAGGGTCAAAGTTCCAAGCAAAGTAGAACTATTATTTCTTGTGAGTTTGAAACTGTATTTCTGCTGATGCTGGCTAATATTTTATTTGCAGCCACTCCAAACAATTGGACATATTCAGTTGCCAATCAATCACTATTCCAAAAGTTATTTTTTTCAAGTAGCAAGTACAGGAAACCATTCCAGGTATCCCCTAACCTTTATCTGTATATAAGAATTTTGTTTTGTAAATACAAAACAAATACTGAAATAAACATTTATTTCTGGTAAAGATAATTTTGCTATTTTATGCATATAGTTTACTATTAAGGGATCTCAAAATTGAGTGAGACAGATAATACTATAGAAGAGTGAATGAACACTAAAAAAATTATTTTTTATTAAACTTTTAGGCACCCCACTGGCCTTTTCTGCTATCTATTCTTTTCTTCAATGCATTGCATACGTGTTTCTTTTAGGAACCCTAATCTATCTTTATCTTACTGTTTCATTAACTCTTCCTGTGATAAAATACCACTTATGATTGCTTTGAGTTTGTTACAATTCTTTTTTTATGAAGCAGATTTCCCTGCACTCATTTTTATTTCTATTAAAATCAAGTATTAAAGTTGCTTTCACCCTATTTCCTGCTGCTTCCTTTTTTTCAATTAAATTCTTCCAGTTAGTTCTGTATTTTAAAAATTGAACAGCAGACCAACTACTCTTTCAGCAAAGGTTCTCAGCTCAGTAGGGTAAAATCTTCTTGCTAATCTCTGACCTATCTTGTCTCAAAAGACTTTCTGCCTTTTTCTATTAATTATCTTTTTTTATTGGCTCTCCAAGTTCCCTGAAGTAGAACATCTCAAAGACTTTTTTGTCCACACTCCTCTCACCTTGAAAAATTCGAAAAGGAAGCTAAATGTGAAGTTTCTATAAGGTTTTGCCTTTTCTTATTGAGAGAAACTTAGTGGAAAATGGCGATTCGTTAAAAATGTTTTAAGGTACTACATTGATCAGGTGCAGAACTGTATCTGTCTATCGGTTTTCCTATCAGGCAAGGATCAAACTGAGCATCTTTAGAAATGAGTAAATATTTAAGAGATGCATTTCCAAAGAATTACTATTCCAAAAAATGTCAGACTGTTATTATTTCTCATTTATGTGTGTCTTGTTGAGGGGAATAGACTCTGCTTTTAAAAAATTAAAAGTAGTATTTTCTGAAATAAACACCAGATGGTGCTATAAACCATCTAGTGTTCACTTTTTTAAAAAGTAAGAAAATATTGCTGAATTAAAATTTCAGCTCTCTTTGAAACTCCTTAGAGGGAGCTTTTCAATTATTATTATTTTTGTAAGCTTTTCCTATAGTTTTTGGTTATTTATGATCATCCCATGAATGAAAGATTTAATGTGAATCTCAGTCTTACTATTATTATTTATTTAGCAAATGGCATAGAGCACTATTATTCTTATTAATATTGTACTGAACAAGATTTTTTTAAAAAACAGAAATAATTTTCTAATTGGAGTAACAAAATGTAACCTACAAAATTCAGGCGAAAAAAATAAAATACACTTTGTGATAGAAAAATTGAAGTTAGATTACTGCATTTATTTATTTTCATTTGATTGATTATAGATATACTCTATATGATTCAAACATAAAGTGTAAGTCCAAATATAAAGTGCAAAATATAGACAGATGCATAAAAATTAGCAGTTCACGCATCCAAATACCAGCCTATGCAATGACTCTCCAATATCCAACAGATGAACCTATATGGTTTCTGAAAGGTCTGTTTTCAGATAGAAATTTAAAATAAAGGAAGGTTCAGCTTTTCAAATTTCATTTATACTCAGACCAAAATTCTGAACAAAATATCAGGCAACAAAACATATAATAACATTTATTCAAATGAAAAATGTATAGTCTTGAAACATGGAGATTTAATTATTTCTAACGGTGCCTTAGATTGATAAAAATCAAATAATATTTTGCTACTTTTTAAAAGTTTCTAATGAATTGTGTGCTAATAAAAAAAATATTTTCTAAAGGAAATCCCTTTTATATTACCAGAAATTGTATTGTATTGTTGAGAGTGAGGATTTATGTTTGGTTTTCTCTTTTGCTAGTAAGAGACATGTGCTTTCTTTGTTATACTAAGTTCAATATATTCAAAAAAAATCAAGATGTTAGAGCTTGAAATAAACTCAAAAACATCGCTGCTTTTAAAATAGCTGAACACCACCTGTTCTTAGTGGTAAACAATAGCTGCCAAATTTTAACAACTCCATGAAATTTTAGTGGGAAATAGGAGGAAATTGTAAAGTTACAAAAAGCTATAATAGCAGCCAGATGCAATGTGCAAGTAGCACATTATTCACCATTGTTATAGAAAGAAGTGAAGTAGTAGAATGCACAGACTGCCCTTCTCTCATGATGGTTTACACCATTTTAAATCCAACAGAAAATGCAGTTAGCAATCTGTAATGAAATAATCTCACAGTGACAAGTTGGATAATTGCCACAAAGAAAAAAGGCCTCCCCCTGATAGTATCAGGGAAGAGAGGGCAAAGCACTCATTGTCTGGATATTGAAACTGTTAACAGAGAACAAGGGCAGCTGTAACAGCCCCACTCTAAAGATTTAGAGAAGTAAGCAATCTGATCCTGATCTTTTATACTCCCACCTTCCCTCCAAAATGCCTTGACCTTAACCATGATAGCTGCTTTTAAATTTAAAAAACTAAGATACCCTACCTGGATAGGAAAGTTTCATAAACGGAATGAAAATAAAATCTGTGAGGAATTTTTTTTTTTAAAAAAAATAGCTGAATGTTTCCTAAAATGTAGGATGGGGGACACCTTAGTAACAGTGGTCATCTCCTTTTAAAATTGAATCCTTGAAAAGTGCAATCAAAGACAAGCTCACAAATAAAAAAGAGTTCTGACTTAAAACATTGTTTACTTAATAAATATTACTTCAATCAAAACTTTCATTATTTACTTAAAAATAATATAAGAAAAGCAAGCTGATCTTGGTATTGCAAGGATATTATGAGGGAAGATGCTAAAAGAGCCTTTTTATGTTCTAATCAATCGGACATCTGCCAATAATGAATATAGAGAAAAATAATGCTACTATACTTTAAAACACAGGCAAGTTAATAATGGACAAATTAATTCTGGAAACAGATTTAAGGCTTTAAAAGGGAAAATTATAAGGATAATCCAGGTTATATTTAAATCAGTTTACTGTATTATTTAATTTATATGGTTTGATGTATATTTTTGATATATATTAAACAGAAACTAAGTATCATTGGTTATTAAGGATTTTTTATTAATGGTATCACTATTTTATGCAGTAATGTCTAATAGTGAAATAGTAATGAGTTACTATTAACACAGTCTTCAAAGATAATACCATACAAGTAAAAAAGACTGATCAAAGAGCCTGAAAATTTATTTCAAATTCTGACTCTTTTTTTGAGCAGGAGATTCTCTGTTTGTTTGCTTTTTGTTATTTCTATTGAACCATAATCATCCTTGTGCCCTTACTTGGTACATCAGCAATTTTTAAGAATTGGTAAACATATTAGATCAAACAACAAATCTTTGCCATATTTGAAAAAAGTTCCCCATCAAATATTTAAAAATATTTGTTCATTATTTCTTCTTATACTATGATGATCAAAGAATAAGACAAGAATATTGGAACATTAACTTTTGACATTAGACTCCAAATGCAGACTAGATTCTTGTCCAAGGAAATGCTGTTAATATTATTATTGACTAGTTCTCCGTGTAGATAAACAATCTAATTATTTGAAACAAGTATCCAAAACTGTAGGCCCATTAGTTGAACCATATTAGTTCCATAATCTTGTATTATTCTTGAATATATTAAATGCATCTACCTTATTCTATATTTTGTGAAAAGAAATGTGCAAGCGAAAGCAAATTGATTTTATTGATTGGTAAAGATTGATTGTGTGATTTGAATTTTATTTTTAAATGTTGCAATTATAACCTACTTAAATTGGTAAAGCTGATGCCTTGATATATCTGCACCTTTTTTTGCACCTTCAAAAAGTTGCCTATCAAGAAATTTTCCCCCAATAAACTCTTAGCATAATTAACTCTCAAATTATTTAAAAAGCAAGATGTGGGACAGTAAAATTGTCATTACTCTGATTTTTTTTACAAAGTGTAAACATGTCTATATTTAACTTAATGTTTAGGAGAGTAATATTTTGGCACAAAAAAGAAATTTTTGTACATCAATATATGAGGAGTATCTTCACTAGGAAATATATGGAAACATATGAATTAATTATACATCAAGTCAGATCAGGTATATCTAATTTTAGCCATTGATTTTTGATGAAGTACTTCAGAAAAAGATGCAGTTATGGATCAGACCTCCCATTTTCTAAATCCAACCACTAGTGATTATGCTGACATGAGAAATTAGGATTCTCCTATATATTTCCTTTGTTCTCTAAATATTTTTATAAATAGTCATGCTCTAAAAGCATTTTGCACATACAATAAGTGTTTTTTTTTTCTATACAAGCAGTGTATAGAAGTGTCACTTTCCCAAGTCAATGTCCGGTTATCAGAACCTAGGTCACGTACTTGCTTAATGGTTTTTTGTTTGTTTTTTTTAAATAAAGCTAATATCATTATGTATATCCCTATATGATTGTTATTTTTCTGTCTGATGTAATTCATGCCATTTTATGTACAAAAGTTAATTATATATCATCTGTTTTTATTGTTCTCGGAGGCCATAGCATGGTTAAGGTGGCCATGTAGTTTTCCTGGGGATAAAAGCAAAATTCAAATAACTTTACTGAAGTCATTAACCAGCAGAGAGAAAAAAGAGAAGAAAATTTTCAAATATCCAGAACATCCAAAATTATATAAGGAGTGATACATTTTTTAAAAATGCTTAAAAGCTCCATTCTTATTAGTTAAAATTAATCTAAAATTTAGAATTGTAGAGCCCCTGACCATTCAGACGAAGATACAGTAGGTAGCTGACATAAAAGAATGAAATGGCTAATGCTGAGACATAGCCATTTCCTACTCAAACAAGGAATAAAAGGAATACTAAATGCAATGACTTTTTAAAATTTTGAATTACCCTATCCTTATTGCTTTATTTTACAAATGTAGAAATATCCAAATAGTTCAATGAAGAATCAGGGGAGCAGGAGGGAGGAAGAAAGACATTTATCTTTTATTTTACAATAGGTTTTCTATCTGCTGTACTTAAATAAAGGTACCTTACACTTAAATAAGTATTCGTTTTCTTTGTGATAAAGAATTATCAAACATTGCCCTATGTACGGCCTTGTTATGGTACAAATCTATATATCTTATGAAGCCTCCTGGATTGTTTATACTTTGATTTAAAAGATTTTTGACACAACAGAAAGGACTCACCGCAGGCATTATAAAGTCCATCATGCTAAATTCATGCATAATTTATAAAGCTGTAAAAATAAGTCTGTCACCTCTCATTTAAATACCTAAAACTTTTCTCATGCTTGACAACTTTCTACTGCTTCACAAAATTTGTTTTATCTTCCCTTTGAAATTTTACACTTTTTTGCATCATCTTTAGCAATTTAATCACTTAATGCCAAATATTTCGAGAATGGAAAGGCTGTTGGTAAAGACATGTTTTCTTGATTAGAAATACCTTGTGTTGTTGACTAAGTTAGTCTGAGTCAAAATATGTCAGCAGTTATGATGACTAATAAATCAACACCTATGCCTTAAATTGTAGTGGAATTCAGAAATAAAACTTCTGCAAAATATCTCTATTTCACTGTGAGCAGATGGGGTTATGGCCTTGCAAAGAATTGTTTTACCGACTTGCTATATATAGAGATAATGTGTTAGCTAAGGTGGTTAACTTGGATTAGGTAACCATAAATCCCACTGTGTGATTTTGAATTATACGTTCTTTTTTTTTTTTTTTTGGCCAAGTTGTAGTTTACACAGTTATTGTTGAAATATGAAATTTTGTTCACTTGACAGTATAGTGAAAGAAAGGCAAGAATCTGGTTCTCTCTGTGAGTTTATGAATAGTACAAATAGATGCTATGTAGATGTTTATTTTTACAACATGCAGCTGCCAATGAATTTTTTTTTAAGGTAATTCCGCTTACTAAAAAAAGTTCAATAATGCATGTTAGCATGTAATATATTAATGGCAAATGTGAATTTCTGCAACCGAACCCAAAGAATATTTAAATAATTTTTGGTATTTTTTTTATTCCATGCTTGCTAGCTCAAGGGATAAAATGGATAGCATTCAGGATCATAAAAAGAAGCTTCTTGTTCTGAAAACATATACCATCTTATGAATTACAATGTTTACAATTAGATTTTATTATGATTCAATTTAATTTATTTTGTTTTATTTGTCCTTTTATTTCTTTGAAATAGAGTCCTATGGTGCTTGTCTTTGCCGTATGACATTATCAAACTCAGAAAGAAGGTGCTCCAAATAGTGTTGCATTGCTGAGCCAAAAGAGTATGCACAAGAGAGTGTGCACAGTGTCTCTGTACATCCTTGTGAACTCAAGCATTCCATCGCAGAGTTTGTCTCAAGGTGACATGTTGTCTTTTCAGACTCAAGGATAGGCAGAAATTACTATATAAAATAAAATAACAATATTGCAACGATCATCAACTTACTAACCTCATATTTAGAATGATAAATCAGCAAACTTCTCAAGAGGAAATGACTTAATTTTATAAAAAAAAATAGTCAGATTTGTCAGTATTGCAACAAGATAAACTATGGATGAATAGATGGTGAATGCATGGATGGATGGATGGATAAATAAATGAAGAATCTGATTTAACCATATTGCTAATAAGGGATCTTTTTATACTTTCATACAACATCATAATACAAAATGGCTTTAACAGAGAGAATAATATCTAAAAACACTCATTTACAACAAAAATAATACATTGAAATATTTAATTCTAATACTTTTGTAATTGTCACATTAATAACAGTGTCCTTTATGTTTGTATCAAGGTAGCTAAAAAAGGCAGAATCTGAAACATTCTGCTTTTCAAATTTAAGCTTTCTGTTGTATTAATCACTTTAGTATACATACTCAATAGAAATCTATTCATAACAAAGGGAAACTTTTTGAGTTCACTGAAACTTAAGGTCAAATAAGGGTCATTTAATGCCAATCATTCAGCATCTTTAAAAAAAACAGTCCAGATATAAAGAAAACAGAATAACTAATATGTGTTATTTGGTGCTATAGCATTTCTATAATGCACTGGTTTCAGAACTTATGAGAATCTGTTGACATGAATACTTTATTTAAGCATTATGTGAACAGAACCAATTCTCAATTTTATTTTATTTTACTTTTTAAATCCAGTATGTTTGTAATGTATAAAACGAGTAGCTTTATTATGAGACGTCAGTTGTGTGGTCATTCCTTTTGATAGCTGACATAGCAGACAGAGTATATTCTCCTGAGTCTTGGTGTACATCATGCAGTGCTGAAAGCAAATTTCAGATACTCTTAAATCTGATGTATGGCACCTTGACATATCTGGAAAAATGAAAGCAACTGAAACTAATACAATCAGCTAAGCCTACTACATACATTGTCCAAAGTATGAATGGCAAATATATGGCACATATAAACAAATACACAAACATTATTAAAATGCAAATTAACATAAAATAAAGGGAATAAAAAGAAAAGTAACAGACAATATTGGAAAGCTGTGCAAGATTACTAAACCTGTTAAATGACCATATTCATAACCCCAGAAGTCACCCAATTTGCTCTGTATCCGATTCCAAATTCTGAAAAACATCTGGGGTAAATTAAAGTAGACAGGTTGGGGGATTTTGTGCAAATGGAAGATGTAATAGAATGATGACTTTTTCTGAATATAGAGGGTGATCAGGATGGGAAGATAATAAACCTTAAATATAATATTGTCTTATCTATAATCAGCTGATTAAGGCACTCACAAATTCTGTTGTTACTTTTATGAAAAAAAATCTATAAATGATTAAGCTATGATTTCTCTCTGTTTATGTCCAAGATACTGTTTGGATAGGTTGTAGTTTCATTTTATGTGTCATAATTTGAAAACAGAATTTAATTATTCCTCCCACACATCCCTAGTGATAAAGGCTTTTATGAGAATGATTAAACTACATTTCAGAGCTTCATAGAGGAGTCTGCATTAAACAGGTTAAATTAAACCAGTCAAACCTTTCTCAGGTAAATTAAAATCTACCCAAATTTTCCTAGTCCACTTTGGATTGAAGACATGCAAGAAGTTAGATTCAGCCTAATTGAATAAATGCATATTTTTAATACTTGCACTTCTGATTTTGGTTAACTTTCCTATTATCTGCCAAGTTATCTAAGATAAGAGAATTTAGCCCATCTGTAGATCTTTACTCTCTCATACTTTTACTTTCCTGACAGCTGGAGAAACATTTTTAAAATACAAACACTGAATAGTATGTTTCTTTGTGGTTATAATGGGCTAAGGCTAAGCTATAGTGTGGGAAATGTTACACTTCATATATTCTCACTCGGTTGGACTTGACAGTGTTTTGACTGATCTTGGAGTTCAATCTGGAAAACATTTTCCTTCTTTTCAACCTATGACTTTCTTACTAGAGCACTGGCTATTCGATGTCTGTATTATGATGTGCTGGAAATAAAATAGGCTCTTTCTACTAACAAAAAGATTTGATTTCTGAAAGTATAAACAGCAGGTGAATATTTTTCCTGATGTTAAACAAGCAAATGTACAAAAAATCATTTTTTATGGTTTTTATTAGTTTTTAAAAATTACAATCTTTAGAGCTTAGTAAACAACATGTTGTCTGGGCTCACATATTTAACATTAATTTCTTAAATATAAATCTATTCAGTACTGCACAATCCAGTATTTTTTCCTTGATCTTCCTTTCTTCCCCATATTTCTCTCTTTTCCCCTCATTAAACAATTACAATTCTTAGTACTATTGATATATACAAAATTAGATATAGACATCTTCATCATAGTTTACCAATATTATAGAAAAATAACAATAATATCAATTCATAAGTCAATATTCTGTTTTTCATGCTCTTATTAAAGTTTAATTTCCCATCACTATTTAAAGTATCTTTGTCATATATGATTTTCTCAATATTAATTACATTTACATAGCTAAAAAAATTTATTCACACCAATCCTCCTCTTATTTTCAAATTTCCCATATCAAAAGAAGAAAAAAATGCTATTTTAATTCTAAATTATATCTTCCATTATAAAAATCTAGTTATATCTAAGGGTCATCTGTTCTTTTAATCATATTCAAACAGGTATATTAAACAGATAGTGCCCCCTCTGATAGATCAAAGTCTCTGTTTTTTAAGTCTCACTCTCATTTTCTTTCTTTGACAAGCAGCTTTCCAGGCCAAGGCAATTAAATCACCCAAGAATTTTTTTTGTATTTTTGTGAAAGCTGCTTGGCAGCATTTAGGTAGAATATTTTTCGGTAGGAACTCCACCCATCCACATTACCTAGACATTTGCCCTGAAAATGTTCCATTTTCTAGAATCTTCTTCCTTCTTCTTCCTTTAATATAAGGATTTGAAAACCAAATATCTGATATCTGCAAAGCTGGTGGGTTTTAACATAAAACAGTTTTAAAAAGAAAGAAAGAAAGAAAGAAAGAAAGAAAGAAAGAAAGAAAGAAAGAAAGAAAGAAAGAAAGAAAAGAAAAGAAAAGAAAAGAAAAGAAAAGAAAAGAAAAAAGAAACAGCTAATCTGAGTGGATCATTGTGTGTTTGTCACCTTTCTGATAAACAATTTCCTCTGAGTGAAAACTAAACTATGTCCTAAATTAATCAGGTAGGCATAAAATAATTTTAGGACATGCTAAGTCTTGTTTTTTACATCTTTTATTATGGCAGAAAATGTTTTCCTTAACTGCATAAACTCTGTATAAGAGTAATGGCTATATGAAACTAAGGAGAACACTTTCCACATTAAAAACAAGAAGTCAAACAAATGGGTGTATTGAGAATTTCAAATGTTAAATATATGCAGAGCTCAGTATATAGTGAAGTAATCATGTCATCTTCACCATATGTCCACTGTGTAACTAAGACTATATTTATTGTATGTTTCTCAGTATATCTTTGGCAACATTTGTTCAACATAGCTTTGCCAATTGTGGATAGCAGATGTATATGTGGGTTGTGTTATTAGCTGCAAGGTGGGGTTAGACAAAATGGATAGGGTGAAAGAAAATTGTTGATAATTGCAGTATTCAGACATTGTATAACTCAAGGTCTTTAAAAGGTTGACTGAACAATCAATCAATGTGGCGGGTTCTGTAATTGGAGAAGTGACGGAAAGGCAATAACATTGTGTTGTGATGGGCAGAAGGAGATATGGCATGAGACAGAGGGTGGGCTGCTCTCATTGTAGCCCCTAGGCTATGTTCCAGTACCTTGTCATCTGAGCTTCAGTGAGTCAAGTCTTCTTCTCTTGCTACTGATGGTCTTTCTTTCTGAGACCTAATCATGGATGAGAGCCAACCTGGCCATTTAGCTGAGAACTGGGTGTGTACCTCACAGAGATGTGCATATTTGGTTTCCAAATGTGGGTCCAGATGTGATCCCAGGAGCAAGGTTGTGGTATGGCTACAGTCATTCAGGTGACTATTGGGTTTCAAAGATACTGCTATACAGATAATGGATATGGAACCTAATTGTGAAAATGAAGTCTATGGAACAGATTGGATTAGATTCAATTGCTTATGCTTCCCTGAAGTAGAGCAGCTTCTCCATCTCAGCTGCTCAAACATGGAACCAGATTGGTGATGAAGTTTTCTCAATTTATGGTACTAGGAGACTTCAGCATGTTTTCTCAAACTGTGGAGCTAGGGCAGCTTAGGAGTTCATTGCCACCAAGTCAACCATGGATCTGACCCTAATTGTGAGAGTTGCATATTTGATCTGGGTTTTGTCTTGATGCAGTCATCACTGCATCAAGGAATAACAGTTAACAGTAGGCCTGCTAACTGTTGTCCCTTGTCATGATCAGACATTTTGGGAAGATAGTTTTATTAAAAGGCATAAGCTGCTGTAAGTTACAGCTCACTTTATCAGATGCATAGAGCCAGTAAACTGATGTAGGATTCAAATTAAAATGTGGGGCAAAATGAGAGAAAGACCTGCTAGACGACCACCTCTCTGTCAAACCCCAGCAATGAAGGCAGCTGAACCTCCCAAATCTTTTTGACACCTCGAATCAAGTGCTTCAGGTATGGCCAGCCAGGTCATTGGGCAGCAGCTTGCCCAGTCCCATTCCCCCAGCAGAGAAGCAGACTGGGGCCCTGGAGAAGAAGAAAACTGCCCAGCAGCCGACCAGAGAAAAGTCAAGCTATGTCAAAAGCTGTGCAGTGTGTGCCACCATGAAAAGTATTCCAGGGAAGCCCCCTGGACTATTGCAGCCAGTTGCGGACCCTTCCCAGCCGTGGGAAGAGATTGCTATGGATTTTATTGTTGAGTTACCTGAAAGCAGAGGAAATATGGTAATATGGACTATGATTGATCTTTTTTCAAAGCAGGCTCATTTTATTGCCTGCTCTGGCCTCCCGTCAGCCCAGAAACTGGCTAAGATGTTCCTTAAACACATTTATAGACTACACAGCACACCAAAGCAAATAATTTCTGACAGAGGGGTTCAATTTATGGCCAAATTTTGGAGAAATTTTCTGAAAATAATTGGCTTGTTGTCATTGGCTTTTCACCCATCTATGAATGGGGCGGCTGAAAAAGCGAACACGATAGTGGAACAATATCTTAGATGCTATGTGGATTACCAACAAACAAACTGGGCTGACCTCCTCCCCTTTGCTGAAGTGGCTTGCAACAATATTGTCCATAGCAGCACTGGTTTTACGCCTTTTAGGATTGCTATTGGGAAGGAATTCAATCCAATACCTGAGTATCCCCAAGAACCCCCTACCTCCCAGATTCTAGACCAATGGATGTCAGCTTGGAGAGAGGTGTGGGACAATGCAAAAACAGTGCTGAAAAAAGCCTCGGAAACATATAAAAAGCGAGCTGATAAAAAAATAGCTCCCCAGAGATCATTCCACGTTGGGAAGAAGGTTTATTTATCCACGAAATATCTGAGACTCAAATTACCCAGTAAAACATTGGGACCGAAATACCTGGGTCCTTTTGCAATTATAAGAATCCTAAACCCAGTTACTGTGAAGTTAAAACTTCCGTGACTTTTAGGACAGATCCACCCTGTATTTCATTGTAGTTTATTAAAAACTTTCCAGGAATCGACCTTACGACCCTCTCCCAAGAAAGTTCCTGGTCCTCTGTTGGTGGCTTGGAAATAACATTATGAAGTGAAACATATTCTTGATTCTAGATTATTCAAAGAGTAGTTACAGTATTTAGTACAGTGGAAAGGCTACCCGTTGTCAGATGCAACTTGGGTAGAATCTACTGATGTAAAAGCTAACAGACTTACTGTATTCGTAAATTCTACAGCAAACATCCAAATAAGCCAAGAAGCTTATGCTTCTGTTTAAATCGCAGGACTACTCCTTTCTATTAAGGGGGGCCGGATGTCAACACTGTGACAATGGATGTTAACACTATGATAATTGAGAATCAGCAGCCATGTTACCTTTGCTTTTAGAGTGCCTTTTACTGTTTTGAAGTTTAGATGTAAGACGGGGGATGAGGTAAATGCTTGAGGGTTTAGTTAGCCATAACAACTGCAGCTGTGTGGGAACTCAAGGACATTGGTTGATAAAAGTTTTGGCAGGCTGAGGAGCTGGGAAGGAAAGCCGCGTTTTGCACTAATAGGAGAATGTGATTTCTGACAGCTTCTTTGGGGTGGGAATTGCAACTTGTTATTTTGTATCGGGGGGGGGGGGATTTCAGTCTTGGGTTCAACTATGTAAGTGCCAATACTTTGTTTCCTGAATAAAATGTTCTTTAAGGAAAAAATCTTTGCCTTGAAGTTATTTTAAAGGATTTCATCTATCGGAACCATTATTTTCTATAATAACTTGCAGCATATTTTTCATAAATGTAGTCTGTGCTCCATATATCACATTTTTATATTTATTATTCTTCCTTCAGTTAGTGGCTGCAGCCCTGCTGCAATTAGTTGGTTTAAGTTCCAACGGGATTTAAGCAGTTTTAATACATGGATGATTTCAATATCTTCCTTCCTTCCTTCCCTCTCACCCTCCCTCCATCCCTTCGTTTCTTCCTTCTCTCACAAAACATTCTTATTTGTAAATAAATTGTTCACATATTGAAATATTTTTAACCATGCCATCCAAAATAATGAAGAATTTCACTTTTATTTGCTATCTCTAAGCTCTTTTGCATGGTGACATAAGGATTTTATGTATACTCTTGATGATTGCCAATTTCCTCTCATAACATAACTTAAAATAAATGTGGAGGATAATTTTATTAAATTTTAAATGCAACCTCCATTCATTTATTTTCAAGAAATGGATTCCCTACTTAGGATTCCATTACTAAAAGGAATGTTTCCATTCTGGCCTTCTATATCAGTTCCTTAGCTATAACAACCTGGAGAAAACTTCTTTAAATGATCTTAAGGTCCAGGTTGCTAGATATGCACTTCACCTGAAATGACTCTTCAGGTAAATTAAATATTAATACAAATGTTTTGAATTGTTCAAAAAAAAAATAGAGTTGCAAACATTGGCCTGATGTCATTCTATTGACCATTCCCCTGTTGAGAGTTGACCCTAATTTGTACGTCTGAAATTTCTGGACTATTTTCAGTTAAGCTGCATGTATAATGCCTTGCATAAAACCAAACAAATTACAAAGTATGGAATATAAATGTTATTAAATAAATAAATTGTTTAGAGGAAAGCATTGCAACAAGATTCAGTTTGGACATTGATTAAGCATACTTCACTTGATTAACTCTAGAAATCAATCAATAACTATGCATTTTTTAATTTACATAAAATTTTGATGCATATTGCATAAACAGAATAAATGGAAACACTAGCTTTTTTAGGTTTTATTTAGCTTCTGTATACAATTTTATTTGTTGATGTGATTTAATAGACTTGGTTTTGCTTTTATTGTATTTGCCACCCAGAGTTTCTTGGACAAATGTGTGGCCATATAAATTGGATAAATAAGTAAATTATCAAATAAATTACTTTAGGTGGAGAGGTTTGTTTAGTGCATTCTCCTTTTTCCCTTTAATCGAAAGGTTGTTGTTGTTATTAAAGATGGAATGAAATTTGCAGGCAATTATTGCCCTTTTTAAACAAATTACACCTGCTACCTGATGATAAAAGAGTTCAGAACTTCTTGTTAAAGAACAATGTTTATAGTTCTAAGGTTTCCAGAGAAAGATATGTTTGATAGGTCTGTGCAAGACATCCAGGAGGAATGTTTTTATTTACAAAGCATCTTGGCATCAGTCAAGCACCAGTCTTTGAATTGATAAAATAGACATGTCCAAAAATCTCAGCATAGCAGATTTCAGTACACATAATAATAATAATAATAATAATAATAGTAGTAGTAGTAGTAGTAGTAGTAGTAGTAATAATAATAATAATAATAATAATAATAATAATAATAATAAACAACGTTGGAAGGGACCTTGGAGGTCATCGAGTCCAACCCCCTGCTCAGGCAGGAAATCCTACACCATTTCGGGCAAATGGCTGTCCATGATTTTTTTGAAATAGTTCTGGTCAGTTGTGTTGCATATGTATATATACATGTAGTGCATACAGACCTCTATATAGTTATATTGTTTGCTAATTAATGCAAAATATCATTGAACTTGAATGTTGATATTTTGTATTTTGTAAGTATTCTATGTGATGTCTTAGGCACAACTGTTGGTATTGCTAACAGCAGATCAGATTTCATTCATCCATCACTTAAAAAAAGGAGTTGTTGATAGGTGGTCATATAAGCTAAGTAGGACCAGTTTAGGATTACTTAAAACCAAATACATATTTGCATAAAATGTAGTCTCCAGGATGCCAGAGGTAATTCATGAGAGTTTATTTACTAAGTAGGAAAATATCCTACTATATCCCTGTGAGTTCATTTTAACTTGGCACAGACTTGGAAACGCTAGGATTATGCAACGCTGCCAGACTTATGAAAGATAATTATATTATAAATTAAGGACTTAATAGAATGCTAGTATTATAAATTAAACAGATATTAACTTACTTATTTGATTTATACTGTAATACTACCCAATTTAAACAATGTGACTCTGGGCAGCATGTGGCATGAAAACAAACAATAAACCAAAATCAGAAAATACAAAATGACAACCAAAGTATCATGAGTTAAAAATTCAGATTTCTTTCTATTATTTCCCATTGTTTATTCTCTTATTTAAAAACAAATATATTTCCCATCCATATTATCACCACCTGACAGGAAACATTTTGTCTTACTTTTATCTGCTAGGAAAGCTTTCTTCCCAAGCAGGCTTTCATGTGGTTATTGTATGTATACCTGAACGTTATTTAACAATGCTTGTTAGGAAGCCTTCAAATGCACCTTGATTGAAACAGTGTCTCAAGGTAACAGAAGCATTTTGAAATAGTAATTTGTTTGTCTGGATCTTTTTCAGTCCCCCCCCCCCCCCCCCTTTGCTTTTTTAAATTGTAAAAGTCAGAGATGAGAGATCATGGTTCTGATACACAGGATTCAACTTTTTTGAAAAAGCAGAAATGAGAAGACGCTTATCATAGGCCCCTCCAATTTTATTGCGATGAAAAAACAGGTCATTCCCCATCTCTGCTGTAAAATGTCTCAATCTTTAAGATTATTCTTAATCATTAAGATTAAAAAATGCATTAGGAAAGGAATATGTTCAATGAGTCTAAACCATTATCAAATGATGTTGCTTGGGAAGCACTGCAAAGTCTACCAAAGCAATAAAGTTTTATTTAGAAGATATGACTTCAAACTATTTACTCACTTATAATTATACATTAATATTTTATATTACATTCATGCATACACACAAATGTATATTTATATATGCATATATTTACACATACACATATAGGTTGTTTCTCATACCTCAAAATGATTATAGATAAAGTTATGCTGTATATTAGAATATGTTACTGTATATATTCTTCATTGATATGTACCTTTATTCTTAAGTTCTACTACCTATATACTGCTTTAGATACTGTATACAACACCCATAATATTCAGACAAAGACAAGCAACATTTGGAAAAAAAATACAACATCAAAGTAAACTTAAGATGTAATAATTTAGTTTATCTATTTATTCAATTCTATAGCTGACCATCTCAAACCATCTTTGAGCAATGAACAATCATAAAAATAATTTAAGCAATTAAAATACAATACAAAAAGAAATTAAATACTAATAGCAGCCAAGAGATATCACAATCTGTCAATGTCAACATATCCAGGAAATGGTGCTCTTCACATACTTGGGAATCCAGGTCCAGGCACATAACAAATATCGATAACAACATACAAAAAAATAACAGATAAAAATGTAACATACACTGCTATAATGGTGTGTTGATTGCCTGTGCAAGCAGAAATCTAAAATATTATAATCTATAAAGTAAACTTATATATACCATGTATGTTTTGCTGCAACTGACCTCATTTTCATACCTATGATTTCAAGGCTCTCTGCTGGTAATTTAGGCAGCAAAAACATGTGACTTCTTGCATGTGGGATGACATTCTTCACATATTTCTTGACAGGACAGTTTGCCAGTTTGAAAATTGTAAACTTGCTCTGATTATCCACAAGATTTTTATATTATCCAGACTGAATTCAGATAGTGAAAATATCAGCCAGACAAAAATTTAATTGCACTGAAGTGTCTTTTGGGATCCATGTTTGTGGAGTCTAAATGTCTGTGGCATTTCTCTCTTTTGGCAGCATACAGAAGTTTTTAAACCTACTATCACCTGACTATAAGCAACCCAATGCTATGCTTTGTGACTTCCTAAAATTAGCAGAGCTGGCTGTCTGCCCTGCTCCTGGTGTTCCAATAGAAACAGTAAGCACACTGAGTCCAGAATCATAAAAACGACACAGTCAAAACAAACATCTGGGTCTTACCCTTGTCTGGTTGTTGCTTTCTGAATGGAAAAAGTTATGAAAGTACAAAGGTGATGTGAAATACACAATTGTGGCAATAAAGAATGCTCAAAAACACCAAAACAGGTTTTTAAGTATGCAGAAACACTGTCAACTCAAGACATATTACTGAATAAGATATCATGTCCTTTTTTATTTCAATACAGAAGCTAAATGGAAGATTAGTTTCATTTTACTGCAGAATGCACAACCTTTGGTATAAGGTTATAAGATATCTGAATAGGCAAAAGAGGAGAAAGATGCTTGGAAAAGACAACTACATTAATTGGAGAAAGGGATTATAAATGATAAAACAGGGACATAATGGGAAATCAACAATGGAGAAGATATTGTTTGCAAAAGCCTTCAGCCTGTACCCATTTTAAAATCTTGTCGATTTCAGGGGGAGCTTGTTAAATTGCCAATAGCACTTATCAGGGAAGCATGGAAAAAAGCTGCTGAATTAGATAATGAAAAGGTGGACAATATTTTATTTTAAGGCTATGTCTGACAGATGAAGGACTTGAGGATGAAAAGGGACATCCTCCTTTTGCCAGATGTTTGGTAACTTTGAGGGCACTTAGGACCAGTTGTAGTTTATGGAAAAATTCTTTTTAAAGAAGTTCAGAATGGGAGAGATAAAACTGGTGAAAAAGATAATAAAGAATGGACAATCCAGAGTAGAAGTTGGAGGGGAGGAATGTATTCCTTCCCTTTTGTATGGCATGGAATTAGTGGATCAATGTATTTCATACCCTATATTTGCTCCTATTTCGAATTGTATTTGTGATGTGATATAATAATTTCTGCAGAAGATTCTGAGGTTTTTTTTTGCTGTTGAGCAGACGCTTCTTATTAATTACATACAAACTACTGAGTATCTACAATACTATCTTTCCCAGCTGGGTAATAGTTTGCTACAAACATCCTACTGATTAACCCAATTTCTAAGTAATTTGTTTGTATGTTTTACACAAGGGCAGGAAAAAGGACAAACAGTAGTGCCATTTGTTGCATGAATCACCCTGAATTCACTAAAGCTATCTTCTTCTAGTGTGAAGAATTATGAACTCTTCTCATAAAAATGAACCTTTGATAAGATACTTCTGGTAAATGAAACTGCCAAAACACAGTTGATGAGTCTAGGAACAGAAGCTAAATGCTTCCTTCCATTTCACTTTCTGGTTTGTATATCCCTGGGAGATTTCCTTCTTTTACTTTTCAGCATAATGAGCAAACCCATATAGACAAGAAATGTCCGCAATACATATTTTCCTTTTTTCTTTCTTATTTTCAAAGTTAATAATGAAAAAATCTCTTTAAATACAACTGGCTACATATATGATATTTATCTTTAAATGGAAATAATTATAAAAATTAAGATCCCTTCCAACTCTGTTATTCTGTTAGTACGCTTGAAAACTATCTCAGTTCACCACTACTAGAAAGACATAATTAGGGTGAAAGAAAATTGCAAAAGAAAACAACCAGTCAAAATAAATCAGTATAAAGACTACTAGCAATGGCTAATCCAAACAAATAGAAAAAACAAAAATATGTACTGTAATGTTTTATGGAGTTTAAAAGTAAGTATACAAAATTTGTTTGAGAAAAATGTAGCCTTTTGTTCAGTAGTATTGAGGCCAAGCACAATACACCTTACTATTTTGAAAAAAAACCAACCCCAATATACTCACACATTGACCATTTGATTGGCTCAATCCAAGATGCTCTTGCCTTTTTATTGAGAACAGAAATGGTTTTCTATATAGTTGCCTATCTTTATGAATGGAAACGGCAATATCTGGCTGTCTTTTCCACTTCTTGTTCTTCCAGAAACAACAGAGGGGATATTGTGGCAATATTGGTAATAACTCATTGCAAAGAACTGCACAGTTAGTTCTGCATGTCCTTGGACAGAAGTTTGACAAAGGACAGCCTTCTTTTTGAAACAGGTGACTTTCAAAGGCTGTTTGTGAAGTAGAATTAAATCCTGCTATTGAGGATAAGTCAAAGCACTTTGCTGCTTGGTGTGAAAGGATGTTTTCTTTGTTTCTCCCTTCCTTCCAACTATTCACATTAACCATGACCGAAAACTTAAATATTGGGATGGAAGGATTTAAAAGAGTTCCACAGCTCTCATTATTTTTCCTCCCCCTCCATCTTTAGCATCTGCCATGAGAAAAGACCAATTGCTTCTCTGATTCAGGAATTGCTTGTCGATTATCTAGCTTCAAAAAAAAAGTATGGTACATTTTCAATGAAACAAACATTGTTTATTAAAATTTAACATGAATTTGGAATGCTGAGTCAGGGATCATAAACTGGAGATAAGCAAAACTCCATCACTTTCTTGGAAGTTGTGAGGAAAGGAATCATGTTTGCATCTACCAAAGGGAAAAAAATCACACAGAAGCTTACCAAAGATTTGCCCCTTCTCCTTTCTTATTGCTGAGGCAAGCTGCAGGTTATTTAAACCAGCCAGGTCCACCTTTGCATTCTTACTGATAGCAGAATAAATCATTTCTTGCTCTGTGCAAGCAAAGCATTACAGATATTTATGCTCTATACTGTGAAGTACACTATAAAAGGGAAAAGCAATAAAGATTTGGCAGTAAAGGGATTATCTCAGTGGCTGAATTTCGATTTGGACTTTTGTGACCTGATCTATGAGATCTTGGCAGTGCACTTTGCTGCAACTTGTCTTTGTTTGACTCTCCCTTCTTAAAAGATTTATATAAAATGTACAACATAGAACACATGTGAATAGTTAGGAAACCGCCCCAGCCCTTAAACATGCAGTTCACTGGATCAAATTAAAAATGTGCACAGACGTAAAATTTGATTGATCTCTTTTGGCAGTATGATTTTGAAAAGGGGGCCAAGTTATACTTGCTATTTAGGAAACTTCTTGAATATGATTGCAGTATGCTAATGATTATAATAAATAATTATCTTTTTTTAAAAAAAATCTATATACCATAGCTTTTTCTGTGATTTTCTCTTTTAATCTGGAATCAAAAATAGAATTTGAACACTTTTTAAATTTATGCTTGCAGCAGAAAAAAAAACACCCAGTAGCAAGATTACATTAGCCTGGCCTAAGATGCTACACAATAGGTAGTTTGCATTGTTACTGTCAACGCTGTGACAAAGGATGTCCACACTCTGACAACTGAGATTCAGCAGTCATTTTACCTTTGCTTTTAATGTGCCTTTTCTGTTCTTTTAGAGTTCAGATATAGAAGGGGGGATGGGATAAATGCTTGAGGGTTTAGCTAGCCATAATAATGCAGAAGTGTGGGAACTCAAGGACATTGTTTGATAAGGTTTTGGCGGGCTGAGGAGATTGTTTCTCAATTAACACCGTAGAAGACCCCGTATACGACAAATCCAAACCCCAATGATCCTGTGACGAGAAAGCTGAAGCAGGAACTACTCAATAATCAATGGTTTAAAGACCATCAAACCACCCTAACCTGTAGAGATGGACTAGCTTATAAAGGGGGAAAATCATATTTGCCTGAAATCATCCACCTCCATGCACTCTAACAGAGCCATGATATGAAACAAGCTGGGCACTTTGGCTATTTGAAAACACTACATTTAATTCGTCAGCAGTTTTGGTGGCTGAGTTTGAAAAAGGACGTGGAAAACTATGTCAAAAGCTGTGCAGTGTGTGCCACCATGAAGAGAATTCCGTGGAAGCCCCCTGGACTATTACAACCAGTTGTGGACCCTTCCCAGCCATGGGAAAAGATTGCTATGGATTTTAGAGTTGAGTTACCTGAAAGCAGAGGAAATACAGTAATATGGACTGTGATTGATCTTTTTTCAAAGCAGGCTCATTTCATCGCTTGTAAGGGACTCCTGTCAGCCCAGAAATTGGCCAAGATGTTCCTTAAGCACATTTATAGGCTGCACACATGCCAAAATGAATAATCTCTGACAGGGGGGTGCAGTTTACAGCCAAGTTCTGGAGGAGTTTCCTGAAAATAATTGGCTCATCGCAGGGGTTGTCAGCTTTTCATCCATCCACGAATGGGGCGGCTGAAAAAGCGAACTCGGTGGTGGAGCAGTACCTTAGGTGTTATGTGGATTATCAACAAATGAACTGAGATGACCTCCTCCCCTTCGCTGAGGTGGCTTACAACAACAACGTTCACAGCAGCACTGGTTTCACATCTTTTAAGATTGCCACGGGGAAAGAATTCAACCCAATACCTGAGTATCCTCAAGGACCCTCTACCTCCCAGACTCTTGACCAATGGAGGTCAGGATGGGGGGAAGTTTGGGACAAAACTAAAACCGTGCTGAAACCTTGGAAACATATAAAAAGGAAGCTGATAAAAAAGGTCTCCCCAGAGATCATTCCATGTTGGGGAAAAGGTTTATTTATCCACAAAATATCTACGACTTAAATTGCCTAGTAAGAGGTTGGGATCGAAATACTTAGATCCCTTCCCCATTGTCAGAATCATAAATCCAGTTATGGTGGAGTTGAAACTCCCATGACTTCTAGGAAAGATTCACCCTGTATTTCATTGCAGTTTATTAAAACCATTCTGGGGATCTACTTTACAACCTCCTCCCAAGAAAGCACCTGGTCCCCTAGTGGTAGCTGGACAAACACCTTATGAAGTGAAACGTATTCTTGATTCTAGGTTTTATGGGGGAAAGTTGCAGTATTTAGTACAGTGGGATATCCATTATTAGATGCCACATGGGTAAAATCTAATGATGTGAAATCTAATAGGCTCATCTGTAAATTCTACGACAAACATCCAAACAAGCCGAAAGGTGGCCCTTACCCTATGCTTCTATTTAAATCACAGGACTACTCTTTTCTGTTAAGGGGGGGCGGATGTAAACGCTGTGACAATGGATGTCCACGCTCTGACAACTGAGATTCAGCAGCCATTTTACCTTTGCTTTTAATGTGCCTTTTCTATTATTTTAGAGTTCAGATGTAGAAGGGGGGGAATGGGGTAAATGCTTGAGGGTTTAGCTAGCCATAACAATGCAGAAATGTGGGAACTCAAGGACATTGTCTGATAAGCTTTTGGCGGGCTGAGGAGCCAGAGAGAAAAGCCCACGTTTTGTGCTAGTTGGGGAATGTGATTTATGACAGTTTTTGTGGGGTGGAAATTGCAACTTGTTACTTTGTATCTGGGAGGGAGGGAATCTCAATCTTGGGTTCAACTATGTAAGTGCTGATACTTTGTTTCCTGGATAAAATGTTCTTTGAGGAAGAAATTCTTGCCTTGAAGTTCTTTTAATTGGTTTCATCTATCGGAACCATGACAGTTACATTAAAACAATGGGCAAATATTAAATTATATCGTCACAGTTGAAATTCAGTTTTAGTATCATGTATTTCCATAGCATGTTATCTCCACTAGACTACTGTACCTGACACAGCTATGTTGTTAAAAGTTAAAAAAAAACCATAAAAAAAGAATGAAGCTCAGAAAAATGCAACAGCCTAATAATTATAGTTTTTCCAAAAAAGGTTAATAATGCAAGAGACATAAATTCATGTTAAGCAATTTAGAACTTTGAATTTTGTATTTTACATTCTAGAGAGACAGAAACACCATGTTTCCCTTTGCTTTTGAAATAATATACCTGTAAAATTACTTGTTATGTCCCAAACAATGACTTTAAAGTATTAATAATTTCCCTCAACCATGTTTAAATTTGTCAGCTGAATTTCTGGAATAGATTAGACTTTAGAGCTATTTTTTTAAATTTATACTCAAATTACTTTCCTTTAGGAATGAACTGATCTATGTATCAATTGAATTTTTTCCTCAAATATAAACTTTGTATCCCTTCAAAGAATATGAATTTCAGATGAAACCTGACACTGGAGTTATTTTTTTCTACTACATATAACACATTGTCTCCCATTTCTTTTGTCCTTTTGAGATAGAAACTGTCTGATCTAGCTAAATATGGAGCAGATGCTGATCCTAGGAGAGCTTCTATTACAATTTTTCAAGAGAATTTTTCATATGGACATTATAAAGGTAAATGTTTTTTAAAAACATCACAAACACATTTAAGCCTTTTAAAATGCTAATAGACTGTTAATTTATTTGTCCAAAGAGAGCTTTTCACTTCAAGCAAATCTTGTAAATGTAGTATAACTTTGAGAAGAGAAATTGGTAGACCTCACATGAGAGTTGAAGAACTAAAATGGAAAGAAAATATATAATGCTAATATGAAGTTTTTTTCTACAGGCTATTTAATACTTTGTGAAGGTTATAAATGGAACACCAATTCTCTTTTATGCTGAAATAGTGGTAAGCAAACTTTGGATGGCCACAATTTCCCAAAGCCTTTTAGACAGTATGAACATTTTTACAAATTGTTCACTCCTGCCTCCTACTTTTCTTGTGAATGGTAAAGGATTTGTTTACTTTACAATGTCAAAACATAAGCATCTATACTGATATCGGACCCAGAGTGCAAATATTTTAAGAGATATTTCTAAAAATTATTAAATGATGCCATTTGTGAAATAGTAGAGCTTTAGATCAGAAAATATTTTGTAATTCATGAATAAAAAAGCAGCAAACACAGAAAAGTAACTAGAATAAATATATTAATGTCCAAATAAATTAAAGTTAACAGATACTTAAGAGTTCTTTCTTTATTAAAATTTTGCCTCATTTATTTTTCCTTTTCCTATAGTTGGATCAGCTTCTTTGGCTGGTTTTAATAAGTTGAATGTTGTTGCTTACTACATTACCATTTCTGTCATAGAAGCATTATGTTGAGTCTACTTTTCCAAGCTAATGTTGACAATTGTATTTATACTAATTATTTTACTTATGCATGCAAAATTCTCAACTTTAATATTTTAATTGCATCACTATTGCTGAGTATTGCTTTTATTAAACATTATAGACTGGCTCTGACTGGAAGCAGTTCTACACAAAGAAGTACATTCATTCATTCTAACAGCCTTTTCTCTGGCTGGTTTTTCTGTATTATCTGTTTAATCTAGGTTTTTCATGAAAGTAGGAAAGAAAAATTTATTGTTGCTAATCCCCATGCACAAAAATAACCACCTCAGCTGAACTATTTTTTTTACTTTTATATGTTTCAGTCTCATGCATGTAAATACTAATAGAAAGAACCAAGGAAGTTTTGCCATTTAAAAGTATGTAAATTTACTACGAGGGATAACAGACTTAACTACACATGATATATGATACTACGCATTTCCTGTAAACTTCAATTTCAACATAGATATTTGGTATACTTTTGTTGACTTCTAAAAAGTAAGTATCACTCCTGAGACATTTTTTTTCTCTGAGAGTATACTTTACTGAAAAGCCATGTGGGTACAGAAGTGGAAAAGCCAGTTCTAACATTTCACGTGTAAAACATAACATAAATTCATCTTTCCCCCCTCCCTGGTCCTCCCATGGTCCTTTATCCACCAATCTGTTGCACCTGGGATGTTTTGAGAACAATCTGTTTGCCTCTGACATTATCAGAGTTGGTGACTTTGGGGTGGAACTGTCTCATGTTTTCAAATGACAAACTTGCATTCCAGAGTTTCCCTCCCAAACCACCCTCACATTCCAATGCCTTCCCTCTCCCCTCCCATTATTGTTGTCTGGTCACGAGCACGCTGTGTAGAGTCAATCCTGACAGTAAGCAAGAATTGGCCTGATTAGTACTTGGAGAATATTCTAGAAAAACCTTAACTTGAAGAAGATATTATCTCTTCTAAAATGTGGAATGTCCTGGAAGTTGGACACTAGCTTAGTACTTGGAGAATATTCTAGAAAAACCTTAACTTGAAGAAGATATTATCTCTTCTAAAATGTGGAATGTCCTGGAAGTTGGACATTAGATAGAACTACAAGTCCACCAAGGTAACTGTTACAAATGACAACTATTCTAATATTTGTAATACAAAAATATATGTCATATAATTTCCTTACACAACATATTGCTGGTACAGAATGGACAGAATAGTTACAGGAAAGGCAGACTTTGGGCCCTAAGATGGCCCATATTATACTTCTGTTCTGCAAACTTCAATGGTTACTGGGTCTGCTTCTAAGTGTTGGTGTTGGTTATGACCTTTAAGGTCTTTAATGACATAGATCCAGACTACTGTCCTGCTAGAACAAGTCTGTCCTACACATGCTTTGGATCCCGTCAGTCAAATAACTCTCTCAGGATCCAGAAGTGCCTTCTCTGTGCAGTGCCCATCCTTTGGAACATGTTAACCTTTAAGGTAAGATCTGCCCCCCCCCCATCTTCTCACAAGCACCTGAAGACCTGACTCTGCTGATTGGTCTGGGGGCCAAATGGGGGAGTTTCATACTGGAGATGGCTGCTGGATTGAGGGCAGACTCTGCCTTCCACTTCTTGCTCTCTACTCTCCACCCATCCATCTTTTTGGTTATCATATTGATGTAGTGTTATTGTGTTATTTTTCATTGTTTATTTTATGGTTCTATTATTTTACTAATTTTACTAATTTCTAAATTCTGCATTTCAGTTCTCAGATCAAAAAATATCCACAACAACTGTATAACATTTTTTTTCTCTTTGTATAAGAAAGCAGAGAAAAATTGTAAGAAAAAAACGTCAAGCTTTCCTGTTCATGAGAAAAATGATGAAAATAAGGTTTAACATCTTTTTTAAATTGACAAATTGACATGGAAATAAAACAGAACTTGCGTTTGAGAAAGAATGCAAGTGTTATAAGCAGTGCAAAGAAAAATCATACAGCTTCAACTGTCAGTAAACTCTACTCTTCTAATGTAGTGCAACCTGTATCATGAAGGGTACTAGAAGTGGGTAGTTGACACAAAGAACTTTGGCAATGAAAATAGGATGAAGCCAAAGCTGAACAAAGGGAGTAGACAGACATTACTAATAAATAAACTGTTGAAAACTAAAGCAGAGGACTTTATGCCACAGAAGATGTTTTGTACCTTATTTTCTTTCTGTAAATCAGCTTTTTTCTAGTTCTATTCATTTTTCTATAGAAAAGCATCTGTATGAAATATATTGCAAAAAATGGTCAGGTAGAGAAAAAATGAACTACTAAGTGCTTTACTGTAATATGCATGCGAGTAAATTTAGTATAGGGAAAAAAGGAAACATAATACGCCGATAGTCATTTGGACAGTAGAGTTTATTAGAAATATCTTCATTCTTCGGTGAATTCACATTAAAATATGCTGAAGGCAGCTCAATCAACATTTGATATCCTGCCATTACAACAACTTCCAGTTAAAAACTAGTTCATGATCAGGCAGAGAACTGTGAATGTAGCAGAAAAAAATTACAAACTAAAGCAGTTCCCTTAAAAATAAGTTGATCCTGACAAATGAACACACATTCTAAGCAAAGGAGAAAAAGATGTAAGAACAAAAAAAATTCCTCCCTATTTTTGAGAGAGAAATTCAAAATGTAATACTCAAAGTGTGACAAGATAAACAAAATGGTATAAAGTTACATATTATTGTTCCTTGCAAGTTTTAAAACAAGACATTTATAGGCTAACTTTTCCTGTTTCTGGAACCATGTGTTGCCTCTATGAGGGATGTCTGGTAGAGTGCATGGGGTCTGGAGGAGAGGAGTGGCAAACAATAAAACATGTTGCAGTATAAATCCTGCCCTTATGTAATTGGCTGTGATGCCATGATAGCATGTGTTTTGCCAATTTGGCATGGTGTTAGAAATATATAACAATTTCAGTGAATGAGGTATTCACATAAATATATGCACAAATGTATGAGCAAAAGTATACGGGCATCTGAACATGTGGAACACTCATCAAGACCTTGGATATTCACATGAAGGCTGGCACACATTCTGGCAGAGGGCCTGGCTATCTTTTGAGCTCTGGGAATTTCTCAATGTGTACATGGAGTGGGTTAATTCAAGCCCTCTTATGCCATAGGCACATTACAGGAAACCTGGTATTTGGAACTCAAAAAGTATATAATATTATTAATAAAAATGTGGTCATGAATAAAAAGGTGGCATGATTTTTGATAAATTAAAATAAGTCTGAACCAGAATACCTGACCTAAAACCAATTAAGCTGGAAAAGACTAATTTGAGTAAATTTTATCCTACTGAAGAAATAAAACCAAAAACAAATTAAGAAAGTCAACTAACTTAACTAATTTGTAGACTGAGCTGAGTTGCTTTGGAAAACAAGATCAACTATCTTGTTCAATAATATAAGTTAAAATACGGCAGATGGTATATTATACCAAGAATGTTATTTTCTGAAAAAGCTGAGCACCTAAATGTAAGAGACCACAATCTTGCAGTACCAATGAGGCTTCTATGTTCCATGTGCACAAAGGTCCCCAGTGTCTTCCTATGGTGCACACTAGATGTGATGTGTTCACCTGGAACATTTTCCTTCCAAAATGAGAATAAATAGATTGCATGAGTAAGAAATTTTGCATCATAATTCATATTGTAAGAACCCTAATTATTTGATATATCAAGTTCCAGAATTTTGAGAAACACCAAACAGTGATTATTTCTTTCACATGCTGATACTGTGACCTATATAAAATAATATTCTTCTTTCATGAACACTAGTTTGGGGAGTTGTATTGCATCTCTTGCACATTAGGCACACATCCAATATTAGGTCTAACCTAACACACATATCACATTTGGCTCTTACCTGTGAAAACAAGCTTTGGATTCTGCATAACGAGGCTGTGTAACAGTATAGGCAACAGTTATTCTACTGAAAGAACTAAATAAATTCAACATTTTCACATTTCTTAGTAGTCTCCATAATCTTCTGCTATGGTTTATTTTTTAAAAATGTAAAAAATAATTAAATAATACTCAAAATATCCACCATGAAGATTTATATTCTGATGTAAACAATTTCTACCATTTAGAGCTCTAGAATCATATTACTGATATTGTAAATAATTTTTCAAAGATTGAGGCAAAGGTAGAGTTTCTATATCATGCAGCCGTTCTCGTCCCAGAGCAAAGCGAATTGATCTTCGACACAGATCCATTAAAGGTAGAGGTTCAGCTGAAAATGAAACAGAAACATAATGTCATCATTTTCATTTTCTTATCCTCATTAATAATAAAAATGTAATAGTAAATGAATAATATCACTTTTAAAGTAGATATTTTAAATAATGCATATATGATGAACTCATCATTACAGAAGAAATCTGCTGTCATGGAAGTAAGTAGGGAAAATAAGCTAAGGATAAGTATTAGGTATGTTCACTGTTTTGAATTATTTATTAAAAAAATAGCAGATTATATATAAAATTGCAGGAGCCAATCTGAGTTGGTCACTGGGATCAGACATTTTGTCTTTAGAGTTTTCGGACTTGTGCTGGAGCTCCCATCCTCAGGGAACTTCGAGCCCAAAAAGTCGAAAAACAAAATCTCTGGTCCCGGTGATCGACCCAGATTGGATCCTGCAACATTATCCTGGAACATGTATATTCGCCTTCATTTGTATATATAAAATAAAATTAAAATATTGTCTATTTCTTGGAGCAATACACCTATAAGCATTTAAATTAAGAAAAACACACATATACAATTGATTTTCAACCTAGGATTTTCAACCTAGATAGAAATCACTTGAAGACTTAAAATACAATACTCTCTGCAGCTGGACTGAGATGCCTGACCTTTAAATGTTATATTTGTTCCCATTTAGGAAAAGAAACTAAAATGTAATTGAACTTCTAAAAGAACCTTTTCAGTGAAGGGTGACTTTCCACTGAGGTGCTGAAGTAAACAGAAATGACACTTTCTCTCTGACATCTCAGCTAATAAACAGATTTTGTTCATTTGAAAGACATTTTTTTCTTAAATAGCTCTAAAACAATTGCAAGAGTATCAGAGACAAAAACATTCAATACTTGAACCATAATTTTGTTTTAAAGCTTGCTTTCATTTCAGTACCTGTCCCCTCCCTCCCGAAATAAAAGGTTTTTTTAGCTTTTACAAACAAGGAATAAAGTTGTGCTATTAATTGCTGATTTTGTAAGAATCTATTGCTAACTGGCCTGGGTAGTTCTCACATCAAACACTGTATGACTTGGGTGTGCAAATTGAATGTAACCACTTAATATTTTTATGGTTCTCAAGTTAAATGTTCAAACATTTTTATCTACATGCAAATCCTTAAGATTTATAAAGAGCTTTATTGTGCTTAAAGACAAAACACAGAGGAAACATTTCATTATGGGGGGGGGGGAGAATATGTCATAGAACACACTGCACTTTCAGCATTCTGGGACAGAACAAGACAGTTAAAATGTCAAAATGTTCTTGATATATAAAGCTCTTTCAGACCCATTGTAGGTAACAGTTCAGTAGTTAATGTTTTGCCAACTATTGTACCAGAATGCTGAACTGCACTTCCTAGTAATTAAAACCAAAATTAAATACAGACCAAGAATTGATTTTTACAAGTTACTACTTGTTAGTAACTCCAAAATTAGCAAATTTATATATATAGCAACCATTTGTGATTTACCTTGTGACATTTTTAGTAGATTCTTACAAAGTTGTTAGCACAACCACTCCCCAGCAAACAGATAAAAAGCAGTTATCAAAAGGAGACATTAAAAGTAGCAATTACCATTATCTCTCAAATGTGTTTAATACCTTTTTTTCCCCAAGTGTTGGACAGGATATTTGTTTTAAAACAAAAAAAGTTCTGTGTTAGCCATAATTAGAGTCAAAGTGTTATGTAGGTTTATATAAAATATATTTAAAAAACCAAATTTGATAGAAAACAGAACACTCCAGGGAAAACACTCATAATTATATTTCTCTATTATATGTACATAGGGAAAGTTGCACAGATCCTAGATTAGTGTCAACCTTCCTAAATAAACCAGATGGGAAACATGAATGGATGAATTAATTCTATTTTATGATAGGGCTACATTAACAGAATCTTGCCAGTCTCCACAATACAAACTTCCCACCATCGCTTCCTAAGTTTCTTTCCTTGTTAATTCTTTGAGGGCATCTCCCTTCTTTGCTTGATTGTTTCCAAGGAGCATCTCTTCTCCTCATTCCCCAAAGTCATTCCATTACAACTAGTGTCTGGATGCTATTTTAGACTGAATACAGAGTACTTTTCTACTTTGTTTTTAGCTTTCATTGATGTTCCACCTACAGACATCTCAGGATACTGAACAACTTAATTATCGGAATGTGCTTTATTTGGAGTTGTCCTTTCATGTGATCCAGAAGGTACAGAGAGTACAAAATGCCATTGTTGCCTTTATATGTATTCCATCCCTGCCATGTAACACTATTTTTGAACAAGCTGCACTATGTGAGATTTAAGATTTGGCTTTTGAATAATTGAGATCATGATATCTAAGCGACTGCCTTATTCTATTGACATCTGTCTGACTATTTTGAATCTCATTAGAGGGCCTCTTGGAAGTACTGCATCTTGAGATGTTTATCTGATATCAACCTACTGCAACCTAAGTAATAACCCTTACTTAGTTTGGATTTTTTTTTAAAATTGATATGCCAAAAATATTCTTATAAGGTATTTATATAATCATTTCAGTGAATCATTCTAATTTAAATCTACTGCAATCTCTATTTTCTCTAAATGTGAACTATCTATTATCTTCCTGCTACCTGATAGATAAATTGACAAAATTTCAGTTCTTTTTAGAACTCATTGTTAAAATGCTTTAATAAAGATACTGCTGAATCATCTGAAATGATGTCAGTATGCTGGCATTTATTTACTGATACATTTTAAAAAAGATTCTCTGTCAATTCCGTGTTATCTACTTAGCAGATAAATATATTGCTTTTTTCCCATTCTGAAAAGCTTCCTTGTATTTTTTGTGTTTGTTTGTATATTTTTCTATAAACACTACTAGTTTACCAGCTACATTTCTCTAATTACATACAGTAAAAAGCATTGAAGTAATTCTTAATCAAGACCTGATCTCGTGAATAACCAATCTTTGTATATGCTCTTTTTCCATATAAACTTTTAAACAGACTTTCTCCTCATTTAGATTTTTCCTTAGAAAAAAACAGGTCATACTTCAGTTAAACAGTTATGAATATCCTGTAATCTAATGCTGAAAAAAGTTCTAAGGTGAGAAAAAAAAAAGTTTTTAATAGTTGTCACAATCATTCCAAAGCAAGAATGGGCAGCAGAATTTGAGAAGGATATGGAGTGGAATGCATTTAATACAAGTACTTCCATTCCTCACTATAGGTGGAAATAGGACTGGGACAATGATGATCTGCCCTGAAAGAGTGGGACAATATATCTTGAAGGAAGTAAGGGTGGAAGAAGACAAGAATGTTTTTATAACTGGAAGAAGAAACATCCATAACCTGTGCTATGCTGATGACAATAATCTGATAGCTGCAAATCCAGGTGTCTGCAACCTATAAAGTGAAAATTGGACTTTGAAGAAGCAGGTTAGAAAGTGTGTTGGTAGTTTTGAATTTTTCTGTTGGAGAAACCTTCTGATAATATGTACAAATGGATCATTGAAGAAAAAACGTTTTCACTCAAGGCACAAATGATCAGGCTCAAATTTTCCTACTTTGGACAGATTATATTATGACCTACCTCTCTGAATAAATCTTTAATGCTGGAAATACGGAATGAAAGAAAAAAAGAGGATGACTAGTAACAAGGATTTAATTAGAGCAATGATGAGTGCACTGCCGGAAGACCTATAAGACCAAGTTGGGAACAGTACCTTTTGGAGAAAAATTGATAAGTGATTGCTAAGAATTGATAAGTGATTGCTAAGAATTGATAATTTAATAACTTGTCATCATCATCATCACTGGAACTGTATTACCAAAGTTAGGAAGGTCAGTGTAGATGGAAACTAAAGGCTGCTAAAAACAGAATTAAGGATCGTCATTCTTTTTATATTTCTTTTGTAAAATTAGTTAGAATTGGTTCCAGCAAATCTTTTGGAAGCTTAATGCCATTTACACTGATGGCAATAATGGGAGAGCAGATGCCTGAGGATCATTGACAGGAGAAAAAGAACACAATCATCTACTCAGAGAGATGAGAGAGCCACCAGATAATTTTTCAAATATGGTACAAAGCCTATTAAAAAAGTGCCATAGTTTATAAGTCTGCAGCTCTCAACACTTGCTGACACTATATGGCTTGCAGATGAGAATAATATTTATGACAAACCTGTTTGGTAAATGTGTACATATAAATACATAAAAGTGACCTCTGCCATCTTTACAAGACAAAAAAAATGGATTTGTACACCTTTAATATGAGAAAACCTACGATTAGAAGAGAGTTAATCTAGTTAATCTAAAAAGTTTTGAAGAAACATGAAAACATAGAAACATAGAAAATTGATGACAGAAAAAGACCTAGTGGTCCATCAAGCGTATCCTNCTTGGAATAAATTTTATGAGGTAAGTTTAAAAAATAATTCAGAGTAAATCTGTGTAAATCTGATTTGATCAAACCTTTTAATTGAATCAGAAAGTCAAAGGAAATTATTAAATCAGGTGTATTTCTATTGATTATACATATTGATTTAAAATATCAAAAAGGAATCACCTTAATTCACTTTATTAATAGAGATCAAATTAATAGATCAAATTGAAAACAATCGATAGCCTTCTATCAGATAATAAAAATAAACTGCAACTTTGGCAAAGAAGTTACAGTATATAAAGAGTAAATTCATGCATCATTTTCTGGGGAGAGGCAGATGGACTTCATTTTAACACTGCTTACTCTTAGCCTGTTTCTAATAAATCATGAGTGGCTACGTTTTTGCCAATAATATCACATTGTTTTGTTGATTCAATATCCCATTTAAAGAAATGGATATTAAAGAGCTCCGAAAGAATATCTCTGAAATGAGGACATTAAAATGGCAAATTCAGTTAGTTCCAGTGTAAAATGATGTGCATACTTGTAAAACGTTTACATGAATGAGTGAGCAATGGCTAACAAAACGGGATCTCTGGATCAGAATATGTAGTTGAATGGAACATGGGTCCCAGTATGTTACTGCTATGAAAAGAGAAACTCGATGAAAGAAAATTGACTCCAACAGCCACTGGGATACTCTCCAGGTTGTGCATGTATTCACCGCTTGACAATGTAACCCACTGTGCAACTGCTATGAACAAAGTAAATCCCATGCTAGGAATCATTACAGAAGCAATAAAAAAATAAAACTGCCAAAGGCACAGCACAACCACAAACTGCATTATGCTTCTAGAAAAGATGCTGAATAACATTAGGGCTGGACTTCTACAGGGACATTTATGGGACTTTGTACTTAAACAAAAAAAGGACTCAACCTGACATTGGGAATATGATATAAACACACATCACATGCAGACTGTGGATAAGGAACTGATTTTTCTCCACATCTCAAAATATTTAGAGTTGGAGACAATTAATATGGAAAGTTTAGAAAAAATGAAGAGTACTTGTTTGCGAAACTTGTTTTTTACCACAAAATATAATTGTGCCCATCAACTTGAGGGACACTAAAAACACAATTGAAAACTCAGAGAATAAGATTAATTGTGGCTACTGGACATTCTCAATACCATTTGAGGAGGGATGCAATTGCAATTACGTCTTATGGATCTAACAGCAATAACAATATTGAGAATCATCAATATGCTGATGAACACAGGTTTACATCTCTATCTCTGATGATCCAAGTGATGCTGTGGCTACCCTTTCTCTTATTCAGGAGGGGGGTGCGGACCTGGCAGGTATTACCGAGACCTGGTTGGGCACGGAAGGGGGCGTGCCCCTTGTAGATATCTGCCCACCAGGTTTCTTAGCATTCCATCAGCCAAGGACCCGGGGCAGGGGCGGCGGGGTAGCGGTCATTATAAGGGAGAGTCTTTGTCCGAGGGAGACCACTGTGCCTCAGATAGACGGTGTGGAGTCCCTCCTGGTGAAATGGGGGCAAGGGGTTCAAGTGGGTCTGTTGATTATATACCTGGCTCCCTGCTATGTATCAACAGCCCTGCCTGAGCTGGCCGACGTAATAGCCGGGGTGGCGGTTGCGACCCCCAGACTTATGGTCATGGGGGATTTCA
>NW_015386651.1:155494-176611 GCF_001527695.2 Protobothrops mucrosquamatus | reverse complement strand
CAGATCTTGCAATATTTTTGTTGATCATCTCTGGAGTTGCTTAGTCTTATCATTTTTTTTAAGTGAGGTCTTCACATATTTAACATATTTCAGAATATGTTAAAGCCACTACCTGTTTACTAGGAAACTAAGAACAATTCATTGGAAAGATAAGAACAATTTACTAACGTACCATAAATTGCTAATCTTGGATTACTGCTACACGTGAGTTGATCCTTCTATTTAAAAAGAAACATTCAAGTACCAGCTTTTCTGAATTACAGTATTATAGATATTGCATTTGTACAAGTAAAAATAAAAAAATGTGCAAATACAGATTTAGATAGGTATTCCTTGGAGATACAAGAAAACTATATTTAACTTGATAAATGGGGACAGAGTGTCCGTTATTAATAAATAATCTATTTCATTGGAGAGTATACAAATGATATAAATTATGTCAGCATATGTGCATTGTAAATGTAACATTCAATAGCAATAGGACAACAATCTTCAGAATAATCATAATAAGACAGTTTGTTCAGAAAACAGAAATACCAGCTATTTAAAAATCTAAATATAAAATTTTCAATTAAAGGGACAATTCTTAAAAACATCACTCACAGATACATAGTTGGCTAATATTAAAATTATGATAATAGGTTTAATAAGAATATGACATGCTGTTTTTAAAACATGTTTTATAAACAAAAGAACTATCAATTTGATGTTATAGCACAGATATAGAAAATCATAGAATTAAAACTTATACAAACTTATAAATCCCGTGTTTTTCCTGAACAAAAATAACCTACATTGTAAAATAAATTATGAAATAAGTATTCAGTCACAACAAAAACGAAACCATAACCTTAAGAATGAAATGTGAACTTGTAATGTTAGTCTATATACTTTGTTTGCCACATACACTCTCCTTCCAGGTTCTTCCATATCATAGTGAGAAGCTACTCACTAAGATCCAGTTATCAACTAGCAACAATAAAGTAGCACTTTAACATCTAGACAATTTAGGACAGATGAAATATATACAATACAGTCATATTTACTGTATATATCAATGTATCTATCTCTATCTCTCTATCTCTTTTATTCTTCAAATTATTTTGGTTCTAAACTATATCCATACATTCTATATTGCATTTTTTCTTAAATGTCTCATCCAATTCACTTGACCTTCCTTCATTTGTTTTACAATATGAACCTCACTGATCTACTTTATGCACTTTAAATCACGTCAATGTATGTCATTTAATCCCAAAGATTCAGCATCCATTCAGTCTTAATTCTGATGTCTTATTTTCCCACACACATATACTGTACTTTTCTGTTTCTTCTAACTACACAAGTTTCATCTTCATCACATTTGTTTGGCTTGTGTTCAGCCAATTCCTTTTCACATGTACTGCTGCCAAGGATAGCTGTTTTCTCTCCATTCTATACTCATTTTTTAAATTATTTTACTACCCAAGATGTAACTTTTACCAATTTTCTGTATTTTCTCAGTTCTCCCCCCCCCCATGTATATATATCACTCCAGATACATAGTTGGCTAATATTAAAATGTGTGTGTGTGTGTGTGTGTGCGTGCGTGTGTGTGCGTGTGGGTGTGTGTCATATACACAGTGCTTTTTTTGTAAAAAAAAAAAAAAAAAGGTGCCGGAATTCACACACGTCATACAACCCGCCTTGCCTACCCTTCAAGGTTCCATCCCAAAAAGGTACCGGGACTCCGTTCTGGGTGTTCTATGACAAAAAAAAGCCCTGCATATAGATGATTTTGAGTACATGGCTCTTAATTAAGTATATAATTAAAAACTCAAATATTTCCTGTGAAATATTCTATGGCTTTTTTTCCTTTTTTTCTTACTGCTACAACAGTACTGTGGTGGGAAGGGAAAGGTTCCTCCACACAGCTTTTTTGGCAGAGGTATGTAAGTTATTTACCATTGTTCTTTTAGGATTTTTTTTTTTATTTTCCTGTCTAGCCAATATGGTTAGACCCATTTAATTAGTTTCATAACCTGCCAAATATGATCTCTACTGAAATGGAAAGCAACATGTTTTATGCCAAAAAGAAAAGGTTAATTATTGGATAAAATTCTGGAGAAACATACAGATGACAGATAAGCTACAAAAACAATGGTACAGATATAAAATTACTTGTACAGTAATGACCTCACAAAAGTTCATGATTCAACATACTTGTAATATTGTGCATAAACACAGAAGTCACAACCAGAAGATAAGATGCTTTTGTATAGCAATCTAGGGCATTGATCCATCCCACCCAGTTTGGAATGTTCTAATTTGGGAGAAAAGGGTTTCATTTATTTTTTTTTAACATGGAAAAGCAAATAAATAACATACATAATCACAATACAGGGACAGAAAAAATATTCTTCCTTCTCCCAATAATTTAACATGAGTTTTGATAAGGTGAAGTTGTGGGACAGAAAAAAGGTCTTAGTTAATATTTAAAACAATATTTACTTCCTTAGTGCATAGGCCAGTTATAGACATCAGTGCTACTTAATGGCACTAAATGGTGATTAGACACACATCTGGAGAGAAGGAGCGTTGTCTTACCTGAACGCCTTTTCTCAGCATGATGATGGAGAATCCACAAATGGGTTAACTCTGTTTTCCTGCCCAATTAGATTAAGTCTGTCAAACTTGCCACACCTCTCCTGGGCCAGAAGACCTCCCAGTCATGACGAAGGCGAAGCTATTGACGACAGTCCGACGTGTTGGCTCTCATACCCCTGACACAGGACCTGACGGACACTAAGGGGTGGGTGTGGATTCTCCATCATCATGCTGAGAAAAGGCGTTCAGGTAAGACAATGCCCCTTCTCCAGCATGAAGATGGAGAATCCACGAATGGGACATACCAAAGCTGCCCTGTCCCTATGGGAGGGAATCAGTCTGGGCCTGTGTCCCACTTTGTGGTACTACTTGCTGTAGCACCAGCCGGCCAAATTAGGCGTCTGCGGAGGCAAACCTATCCAGCTTATAATGCCTCACGAATGGGGAAGGCGAGGACCAAGTCGCCGCCCTACAGATATCCCCAATGGATACCTGTGTCGCCCACGCCACGGATGTCACAGCGCTGCAAGTGGAGTGGGCAGTAATATGGCTTGGGACTGGCAGGGAATGCGACTGATATGCCCCTGCAATGCAAGCTCTGATCCACCTGCCTATAGTGGAGGCAGACACCTTCTGCCCCATAGAAGAGGTTTGAAAGGAGACGAAGAGGGCTTCTGACGTGAAAGGATGATGTTCGCTTAATGTAATGGCGTAACGCCCTGCGGATGGTCCAAGGTGTGCCATTGATGTTCTAAGTCATGAGATGGACGAGGACAAAAATCTGGCAGGATTACTTCCTGCATCCTGTGAAATAAAGTATTTACTTTAGGGATAAATGACGGATCCAATCGAAGGACCACCCTGTCAGCATTAAAGACGCATAGGTCATCTCTGACAGAGAGAGCTGCCAGTTCCGAGATGCGTCTAGCTGTCGTGACGGCTATCAGGAAGGCTACCTTCATGGTTAAGAACTGCAGTGTACAGGTTCTAATGGGTTCAAATGGTAGTGAGGTAAGGGCCTGTAAGACCTGGGGCAATTCCCAAGACGGATATCGATGAACCACGGGCGGTTTGGTATTGCTCGCTCCCTTGACAAAGGAGCGCACCATGGGGTACTGAGCCAATGGCTCTGAATTGTCACATGTGAGCACCGTGGAAAGAGCTGCCACCTGTCTACGGATAGTATTGGGTGCCAAACCCTTGTTGATCCCCTCCAATAAGTAGTCCAGAATTCTCGGGATGGTAATGGCCGAGAAATCCAACTGGTTCTTTGCACACCAGTGACAGAACGTCCTCCATGTAGAGTCATAAATCCTGTTTGTTGTAGGCCACCGGGACACTTGGATCATAGTGATTACATCTGATGAATAGGATTCCTATGTCAGGAGCCGCCGTTCAAGTGCCAGGCGGTTAACTGGAGCCACTGGGGTTCTGGATTTTGCAGAGCTCCCTGGCTGAGTGCAATGCGACCTGTAGGAATCCTCCACGGGGAGAGATGGAAAGGCTCACGAGGTCGGCAAACCACAGCCGTCTTCACCAGTGTGGAGCAACCAATATCACCTCTGCCCATTCCTGCAGTATTTTCTGGATGACTGCCGTGATCAGAGGGAGAGGAGGAAAGGCATGTAGCAGATTCCCGGGCCATAGGCTGCAGAGGGCATCTGCCTTCTCCGCCCCTGGAGATGGGAACCGGGAGAAAAACCTCGGAAGCTGGGAATTCATCGGAGAGGCAAACAAGTCCAGTACCGGATGATCGAACCTCTCCGATATCTCCCTGAAGAGATCAGGATGCAGGCGCCACTCAGAGTGATCCACTGTCGACCTGCTTAAGTAGTCCACCTGCTGATTTGCCTCTCCCGAGATGTGCTCTGCGCTGAGGGAGGAGAGGTTGTTCTCTGCCCAGGAGCCCAACAACTGGGCCTCGGCCATGAGGGACCTGGAATGGGTACCCCCTTGCCGGTTCACATGGGCTTTCGCTGCCACATTGTCCGTGAGGACTAGGACATGTTGTCCCACCACCCCGTTGCTGAAGTGGCGAAGGGCCAGATGTATGGCTCTGAGCTCCAACCAGTTTATATTGTGCTTCAGGTCTGACCGGGACCACTGGCCCTGAGCCAACTGAGACTGTAGGTGTGCTCCCCAGCCAAACAGACTGGCATCTGTAGTCAAGACTGGCTCCTTGAACAATGAGCCTGGCTACCACTGGGGAAGTCCACCACTGAAGGGATCTTAGGGTCTGAAACAGAACCCTTACCCTCTGGTTGGAGGAGCTGGTGCCCAGCCTCAGGTTCCTAGAGTGTAGTCTGGCCCATGGCACTATTGCCATGCAAGAAACCATCTTCCCTAACAACTGGGAAAGGATGGCCAGTGTAACTACACGCTCCCTTTGGATTTGGAGGACTAGGGCTCGGATGCTGTCCTGACGCTCCCGCGATAGATAGATCTTGCATTGTTTTGTGTCTATGATCACGCCCAGGTGAAGGAGGCAGGTTGAGGGAACTTTCTGGTTCTTTTGGAAGTTCACCGAGAACCCATGGTCTTGGAGGGTCTTGATGGACAAGGCCAGGTCCAACTGAACCACCTGAATAGAAGGGGACTGGATGAGGATGTCATCCAGGTAACATTGAATGCGTACTGGGACTAGCCTCAGATGGGCGGCCAGTGCCGCCAAGATCTTTGGAGCCGACAAGAGGCTGAAGGGTAGGGCTCTGTATTGATAATGGTGGTTTGTGTAACAGAACCTAAGGAACTTCTGATGGTCGGGAAGGGTGGGAATATGCAGGTATGCTTCCGTGAGGTCGATAGATGTCAGGAAGTCGCCCCTTCTGATGCTGGCCAGAATAGACTGGAGCGTTTGCATTTTGAATCTTTTGTAAGCAAGATGAGAGTTCAGCTCCTTTAGGTCGAGTATTGCCCTCCATCCTCCCGAGGCCTTTGGAATGACGAAGAGGATGGAGTAGAACCCCCTTCCTAGTTGTCCAGCTGGTACTGGTTCTATGGCCCTTATCTCCAAGAGGTGTCGAATGGCCTCTCTCATAAAGCCCTTCTTGACCGGATTTTTTGACGTTGAACAAGAAATGAAATGTTCTGGATGGTTGGATGGCCGCACCTGATGGTATTGAGGACCCAGGTGTCTGTGGTGATGGTCTCCCATTTGTGAACAAAGAGAGTCAATCTGCCACCTATGGGAAAAGCCTCCCTGAAGTCACTTGGATCTTCTGAAGGGACGGCCTGCCGTGCCTCGAAAGGGCCACTTGGACTGGAATTGCTGCCTGGATTTGGTACCAGAACGATCAAATTGGCAGCCTGATCTGGGAGGGAAGGAGCGGGAAGGCGGAATAAACTCCGATCCTGACCCTGATCGAAAGGACTGCCTGCGGACATAAGGGGTAGGCCGTCTATCTGCCCGTCTGATAAGGTGGGACATCACCTTACGTTTGTCCTTGTCCTCCACTAAATAAGGAGTCAGGGCCTCTCCAAACAGCTGGTTGCCACGGTACGGGGCAGCCGCTAAGCGCCACTTTGATTTGAGCCACAGGAGCCTGCCGGCTGTAACATTTGAGGCTATGGCTCGAGACAAGAATCTGGCTGCGTGTAACGATGCGTCCGCCATGTATTCTGAGGAAGCCACTAATTTGCCTAAGTTCTGGTGTGTTCGTACCTCTTCCAGAGGAACTGTGGCCTGAAGCTCACAAAGCCAGATAAGAGAGGTTCTGGCGAAGGAGGTGGATGTAGCCGTCTTTATCGCCCATGCCGAGGCTTGGTGAGTCCTGCGGAAAGAGAGCTCAGATTTTCTGTCCTCTGCCTTCAAGTTTCAGCCATGTCCCCTGACACCGTGGAAGAGGAAAATAGTGGAGTTAGAGGTTCATCTACAACAGGGACCTCTAGCGCTTCCAACAAGGCAGGGGCCATATTAAATAGCCTTTTGTCTGTTCCCCCCGGTGTGGGAAGGATGCCAGGTGTTCCCCACTGTTTCTGAATAGTATTGAGAAAAAGAGGGCGACAGGGGATGTGTTTTGGGCTTGGAGAACAACGGACTTGTGTCTTAGCTGGTGGATGGACCGGATTGAGGCTCCTGCTCAGGGCCAATCTTGGCAGAGGTACTGGCCTTATGGAGCAGCGATTTGAAGAGCACTGGATCAAATAAGCCCACAAAGGGAGGAGGGTCCGGAGAAGATTCCTCATCCTCCAATAACAGTATGCCCATCGGTTTGTACTCCTCGGAGCGCAACTCTCTTCTTTCAGAGGACCAGGCGGAATAAATAGAACCCGGAAAACCTGGAGCTCCCGCCTGGGAGAAATAAGATGGGGTCATTGAAGCCACAGATTCGGGCCTCGACCTTTGGTAGAGTTTGGAGGCCAACCCCTGGGCAATTGCCTGGGCGATTAGGGCCTGTAATTGTCCTGGTGATCAAGCCCCTTGAGATTCTGTGGGTCGAAGCCCAGCTGCTGTGGGTGTAAATGTAGCCTCTAGCCCCAACTGTATAACCCTGGATGGGGGAGGAGTCCATTGAGGGCACAATCCCTGGTTTGAGGGGAATCATCTCCTCCTATTCAGGTCTGGGAAAAAAGAATTGGCCAGCGTCCCCTTCCGGAGACCAGACCCGTTGGGCAGACGAAGTGGAGGTGTTGAGTTGTGGGCCAAACACTGGATCCTCTGCTGGAGCCAGGGAGGCATGGCCAGTTCCCGTTATGCCTGTCTCTGTGCTTTAGAAAACTGTTTCTCCAAGGCCTGGTGTCTCCTGCTGGCCTCTTTCTCAGCCACCTTGGAGGGCCTCTTGCCAGAAATGGCCTTGAGTTTTCCCACAGCCTCCAGTTTAGAGGACTTGTGCTTCTTTTGCCCGGACTTGCCAGGAGCACCATGAGCGGCCTGAGGTGCCGTGTTGTCTGAGAGGGCTCTCAATAGTAGAGGAGCAGAGTTCTGATTTGTGACTGTGTGTCACCACGCTGGGAGCAGCAAGTACTCTAGGGTAATGGTGGCTGTAGGACCAACTTAATGGACGCTCGCACACCCACAACGCTCCTGATGGCTGTAACACCAGTTAAATGCACTTTCAGTGCACTGGTCAAGGCCTACTGTGGCGGCAAAACCAACAGGTGGTGACAGCCAGCACACACGTAGTTCACTTAGTGGCGGCAAGATCATCTCAGTGATAATGGCCAGCGCACTAGACTTAGTTGGTGGCATCAAGGCCAAAGATGGCATGGCCAGCACACTTTGCCTGTTGAAATGAGCGAAGGAGCACCCTGCTGAGGCCCGGGGCTGTATGTGCTGCCTCCTGTGAATGACCATCCACTTTGAGAGGCTTGACTAGAGAATTGAAGGCAGTGAGGCAAGGGTAGTATAATAATTGACCTGATCTCAATGTGTTGTGATTACTGCACAGCCTTGAAGGCTGTTGCCATAGAAGGGCTCTGGTCTCAGGTCCCTATGCAGTGGCTGGGAACAGGAACAGGGGGAAAGGAAACCCCTGCTTCTGCTTATCTTGTAGTTCTATGGCCCTTATGGTGGCAATCCTGTTCCGGGCTCCTGGCTGCCTGATTAAGGCTCTCTCCCCCCTCCCTTCGGATGCAAGTTGAATGGTAGTGGCGCCTAAAATGGTGGCCGCTACTTAAAAGCACCTCAGGAGAGTGAAGGCAAACGATTAGGGAGCAAGGAGCAAAAAATGGGATTCACCGTTTAGCCAGTTTCTGGCTGAAAGTGGCGATCCAGCCGTTAGATGCTGCAAAGCAACCAGCTGGAAGGTCAGTAAGATTTTTTGCAAAAAAACGGCTCCCCACACCGTTTCCAAAATGGCGGCCGCAATGAGCACGCCAAAAATGGAACGGATGCCAGGGGCTTTCCCTGCCAGGGTCTATCCCAAAGCTGCAGCTCAGTCGGCAAGGGCCGGTATGCGCTACGCTGATCCCAAGAATTAAAGGATTAGAGAGAGCTGATCCCAGCGAATTGACAGGATTAAAGAGCAATAGAAGCCAAAGGCTGCAGCTGAGTAGAGAGAAGAAAGAAAAACCGCTGAGCGGTTTGGCGCTGCGCTGATCCCAGCGCTGCAAGGAAAATAGAGGATTCACGAATGGGTAAGAACCATACAACCAGTCTGAAAAACTGGAGCCAAAATTCACGTCTTTTCTGGGCACAGACTAAGTCGTGACTGGGAGGTCTTCTGGCCCAGGAGAGGCGTGGCAAGTTTGACAGACTTAGTCTAATTGGGCAGGAAGACAGAGTTAACTCATTCGTGGATTCTCCATCTTCATGCTGGAGAAAGACAATGCTACTTCAGGGATCAGAGGGAACATGTTTTTGAGTATCAGTTATTGCAGAAGCAGCAGTCTAATCACACTACCTACAATATTAATTGCTATTAATATATTATTTTAACTGAACAATTATTTCATTAGCTTTTCTTTGCTTACACCAGGCAAGATTGCCAATTGTGTGTAATTATATAAGAAAGTTCATCCAAGCATATTTGCAACCATAACTTAACATCTAGACATGCAGGAAAATCCTGGTTGCACTCCAAAATTTTCAAATATAGTTTGGCTCTGTCCCTCAGCAGGCAAACACTTACATATGGATATAGTAATATCTTTCAGATTGTTGAAAATTAAATATAATAATTATTCACATATGAACAAAAGCCAGCAAGCATGTAGCCTATCAATTTTCTCTATCAAATTTCTCCTTTCATACAATGTTATCTTGTGAAATATTAAAAGTTTGATTTATCTCTTATAAGCTTGGTGGCAATGTTGCCTTTACATTTCCTCAATGTTTTTTGAAATCTCCCAATTGTACCATCCTCTCTTCTACATTTTCTCTAGACTGCAGTAGTTTAAATGTCATTCTCTTTCTTGATGAGTCATGTTTCTCTGTGGGAAGCTGTTTTGCAGACTGACTGGCTCACTCTGGGCTCAGAGAAGCAAAGAACAGAAAATCTCTATCACAGTCACTGACTTTTCAAAAGAGAAATGTATCCTATTTTTTTTAAATCCTCTTAAAATTCAAAATAACATGATATCTGCAACCATACAGTGATTTTGTATGCAGAGTTGAAAATAAAGCCTAATCAACTCACAAATTAATCTGAAAGATGGATGGATAGATAGATGGATGGACAGATGGAAGGAAGGAAGGAAGGAAGGAAGGAAGGAAGGAAGGAAGGAAGGAAGGAAAGACAGACAGACAGACAGACAGACAGATTTTTAATTGTCAAATAATTCTTTGCTTTAGGGTTGCTCAAATACCAAGCACTCCTTGCTTCTCTTCAATTCTCCCCTTTCCTTTCCCCATTTCTTTGTATTTCATAGCTGATTACACATACATATGTTTTGCTTGCTGTGGTTTGTTGAAAACACTTTCCAAGCTGACATGGCTGAGAATGATCGTTTTATTGTTATCAGTGAAGCTTGTTTTGAAATCTATTTGCAGAGCTGAGGACAGCCAGGTATATTGTGGCTGGGAAATATCAAGGTGACACAGATGTTCTATTGCAAGCATGACATAATTGTTTGCAACTTCTTCTGCACCTTTCTTTCAAGACAAAACACACTGGGACTGGGTTGGGAAGAAAATGGAACATTGAGTGCATGCTCTTGTCATTGCTTTTGACCATCATTTAAATTGACTGAATACATAAATAGAGCCAATGAACTATGAGATACTTTTAGATATCAAGCAAAGCAGTTGAATGTAAAAAAGCCAACATTCATTACTTTAAAAGTATGGCTTAAAATTCTGTTGATATATTTGCAAATTATGTCCTAATTAACAACTTTAGAATGACAGGTACCAAAGCTGGGATCTATTTGGTACGGTAGAGTGCATCAAATTTACACTTTCCAGATTGATATGAAGTTTGAATTATTCATTTGATTCTCCCCTTGATCCTGAAAAAGGTCAAGTGTTTCATACAATTTACTTTATTGATGTACTTTCTACATACACAAGCAAAACTATGCATTATTAATCACTGCCCTCCATATGTCTCACAAGATCAATATCTGTTTTCATCCCTTTGGGGCGACTTTGAACAATAAAGATAATCTATAGAAATAAAATATTTTTTCTATATAATTATGTATATTTTCCCTTTTATCTCTAAGGTTCTTTAGCAAATGTTTTCCCAGCATTAAAGGCACAAAACCCTAAAAACACAGAACCAGCTGCTCATTTTCTGCCTTAACTACTCTGTTTCAAATTATTGCTGCAAGCAAAAAATTTGGCACCCTTTGTCTAATTGTATGTTTTCATATATCTCTCAGCTGAAAGGAGGTTGTATATTTCAGCAAGACAATGATCAGAACCATACCTCCAAGTCAGTCTTATAGGCAGGGAAGATTAAAGATTTGGAATGGCTTTCACTGTTTCCAGACTTGAATATTATTTAAATCTGTGGACAAATATCAAATATGCAGTGAATATATCAAACTCTTTCTCAGCTGCAAAGTGTTTTGCAAGAAAGAGTGGGAAGAAAATTCTAGAAACAGAAAGACTTTTAGTTGGCACAGTTTAGAGGCTGTTATTTTTGCCAAAGGAGGTGTTACAAAGTTTTGATTGACAGGGTATGTAAACATCTGCACCTGCCATATTCTATTCTTATTTTGAATCTGTAAACTATTGAACATAAATAGCAAACGTGCACTGAATTTTGTGAAAACACATCATGCTTAATGTTATATCCTGTAGCATTTATGTCAGTTTTTTTAAAACTAGGTATTCACTGAAATACATAATCTGACTAGATAGGAATAAATGTTTGCAGGCCACTCTGTATGACAGGAGCTTTCAGACACACATCAAGGGCAAAAAAGATGAGATCATGTTAAAAGCCTCTAATCCAACACAACTGTGTTCTAATTCATATCTATAGACCAATAGTTATTCACAGAGCTAAACTAAGAATGAAGAAATCAGGTATGACAAATCAACTGAACTACAAATCCATTTATCTTGATGGTACAGTATGTTTATCCAAAATAAAAGAGATACAGTATATTAAAGATATATTAATTTTAAAATACAGGTGACTGATACCATGCTGCAAAATCCCAAATCCATAAGAGTACATTGGTCTTCGCAATGTATTAGCTGTTCCAATCATATCCTTTTTTCTATATCTACATATATCTAAGTCTCTATATATACAATTTTTATTAGTTTTTTAAAAAATACAGATAAAAACTAAATGCATATATATATAGTAAAAAAAAAGAAAGAAATCAAAGAGGACAAGGAGGACAAGTAAAAAATAATAGAAAAGAAAGAAAAGATTCAGAGATTCTTGTTTACAGCAGTTATAGGTACAATCAGAAAATTACGTTGTGACTGCTTACTTTCTATAAACTATCCTAATGATCAAAAACATAAATGAAGAGTTCCTTTTTTCTGTTTTATGCATAAAGTTTATAAGGAGTTTATTTAAGCAATAAACTTAGATATTATCTTTTCTTTGATTAAAGAAGTCAATCTAGCCATCCCAGTGAGTTACATGAACTTTTCCTCCCTTCTGGATAGGACTAAATCTTTTGATCTTTATGATACAATAGTCTCACTGCAGTTACTATATACAAAAATAAGGTTTCTGATTTCTTCCCAACTATTTATCCATCAGTCCCAAAAGAAAAACATCCAGAGTGAATTGTCTATTAATCATTTGAATCAGTGTATGTACTTTAATCCAGAATGTTCTAGCTTTTTTACAAGTCCACCAAACATCATAATGTCCCTTCTTGTTGCTGCAACATAAATCTGAAGTGTCTTTATATAATCTGGAAAATGTCTCTGGTGACATACACCAATATCACATCATTTTATAAAAAATCTCTTTAAATTATAATGTAATATACATTGTAATACTTCATATTTCCATCTGTTATAACCAACATGTTAATCCCCTATATCGTATAGAACTTGTTCATCTATTTCAAATTTCAGAAAGAATTTATATAGATAGAGGAGAATATTTTAGCTCAGGGTTGGAATGAGGAGTCCTTGGTGCTCTCTAATTTTGATTGTTTTCTTGCAGACATTTTATTACCTAAATGAGGCTGTTACTTTGGGTAATGAAAACATCTGCAAGAAAACAACCAAGATCAGAGAGTACCAAGGACCCTTCAATATTTATACATTTTAGCAATTATTTTATCAGTTCCGGATGTTGCAGAGCCCCCTGGCTGAGAGGAATGTGACCTGGAGAAATCCTCCACGGGGGAGAGATGGAGAGGCCCACAAGGTCGGCAAACCACGGTCGTCTTGGCCAGAGTGGAGCAACCAGTATCACCTCCGCCCGTTCCTGTAATATCTTCCGGTGACTGCCGGGAGCATAGAGCAGGCCCTCGGGCCATGTACTGCGGAGGGCGTCCGCCTTCTCTGCCCCTGGAGATGGGAACCGGGAAAAAAACCTCAGAAGCTGGGAATTCGCCAGCAAGGCAAACAAGTCCGGTGCCGGATGACCGAACCTCTCCGATATCTCCCTGAATAGATCGGGATGCAGGCGCCACTCGGAGTGATCCACTGTCGACTTGCTTAAGGAGTCCACCTGTTGGTTTGCCTTTCCTGAGATGTGTTCTGAGGGAGGAGAGATTGGTCTCTGCTCAAGAGCCCAACAACTGGGCCTCGGTCATGAGGGATCTGGATCGGATACCCCCCTGCCAGTTCACATGGGCTTTCGCTGACACATTGTCCATAAGCACTAGGATATGTTGTCCTGCCACCCTGTCGCTGAAGTATGTATGCCAGATGTATGGCTCTGAGCTCCAACCAGTTTATATTGTGCTTCAGGTCTAAGTGGGACCACCGGCCTTGAGCCAAGTACACTTGTAGGTGCGCCCCCCAGCCAAACAGACTGGTGTCCGTAGTCAGGGTAAGCCTGGCTGGTTCCTTAAACAGGAAGCCTTTGGCTACCGCTGGGGAGGTCCACTACTGAAGGGATTTTAGGGTCTGAAGTGGAACTCTTACTCTCTGGTTGGAGGAGCTGGTGCCCAGCCTCTGAAACGGGAGCAAAAACCATTGCAGGTTTCTGGAATGTAGTCTGGCCCATGGAACTATTGCCATACACGAAATACTTTCACAACTTCCTAGGAGTTGTGAAAGTGTGGCTAGTGTGACTAAACGCTCCCTTCGGACCCGGCATATCAGGGCCCGAATGCTGTCCTGGCATTCCTGCGATAGACTTTGAAGAGTTTTATGTCTATGATTGTGCCCAGGTGAAGGAGGCGGGTTGATGGAACAGTCTGGCTCTTTAGAAAATTCACCGAGAACCCGTGATGTTGGAGGGTCCTGATGGTCAAGGCCAGGTCTGACTGGGCTGCCTGAAAGGAGAGGGACTAGATGAGAATGTCGTCCAGATAACATTGGATGCGTATCGGGACCAGTCTCAGGTGAGTGGCCAGTGTGGCCAAAATCTTTGTGAACACTCATGGGGCAGACGAGAGACCAAACGGTAGTGCCCTGTATTGGTAGTGATGGTTTCTGTAACAAACCTGAGGAACTTCCGATGGCTGGGGAGGATATGTAAATATGCTTCCGTGAGGTCGATAGACACCAGGAAATCCTCCCTCTGATGCTGGCCAGGATAGACTGAAGCATTTGCATCTTGAATTTTTTGTAGGCCAGATGGGAGTTCAGCCTCTTTAGGTCTAGTATTGCCCTCCATCCCCCCGAGGTCTTTGGAACGACGAAGAGGATGGAGTAGAACCCCCTTCCCAGTTGACCATCTGGTACTGGTTCTATGGCCTTTATTTCCAATAGATAATGTATGGTCTTGGACATGAGGCTCGCCTTGAGCGTGTTTTTTGGAATGGGACAAGAAATGAAGCATTCTGGAGGGTTGGATAAGAATTCCAGGGACAGGCCGCATCTGATGGTGTTTAGCACCCAGGAGTCTGTGGTGGTGGTCTCCCATTTGTTGATAAAGAGAGTCGATTGACCACCTATGGGGACGGTCTCCCTCAAGTCAGTTGGTCCTTCTGAAGGGACGGCCTCCAGTGCCCCGAAAGGGCTGCTTGGCCTGGAATTGTTGTCGGGACTTAGGGGCCGAGCGCTCCAGTTGACGATCAGGTCTGGGGGGAAAGGAGTGGGGAGGCTGAGACCACTTCATTCCAGACCCTGAACGAAAGGACTGCCTTCGGAGTACGGGTTAGATCTTCTGTCTGCTCGTCTGGTAAGCTGTGACAGCACCTTACGTTTGTCTCTGTTTTCCACTAGATAAAGGTTGAGGGCCTCTCTGAATAGATATCCGCCACGGTTAGGGGCAGTCGCTAAGCGCCACTTTGATTTTAAATCCGCTCGTCATTGCTTGAGCCATGGGAGCCTGCGGGTTTGTAACATTTGCGGCTATGGCTCGGGATGAGAATCTGGCGGTGTGTAGTGACGCATCCGCCATATATTCCGATGTCGCCACTAACTTACCCAGGTTCTGGTGTGCGCGTACCTGCTCCGGGGGAATCATGGCCTGGAGCTTTCGGAGCCAAATGATAGATGTTCTGGTGAAGAAGGAGGTGGATGTAGCCGCCTTCACCGACCATGCCGAGGCTTGGTGAGACCTACGTAAGGAAAACTCAGATTTCCTGTCTTCCGCTTTTAAGGTTTCAGCCATGTCCCCTGACACAGTGGAGGAGGAAAAGAGAGGTGTTAAAGATTCATCCACAACTGGGACCTCCAGTAGTTCTGACAAAGAGGGAGCAACATTGAATATTTTCTTTTCCATTGCCCCTGGTGCAGGGAGCTGCCAGGTGTTCCCCACTGCTTTTGAACCATATTGAGAAAGAAGGGAGGACAGGGGATATGTCTCTGTGTGACAACAGGTTTGGAGAACAGTGGATTTGAGCCCTGGGAGGTGGAAGGAACTGGTTGCGGCTCCGGATCAATTTTGGCAGAGGTGCTCGCCCTGAGGAGCAGCGATTTAAATAACGCTGGGTCAAATAAGCCTACAAAGGGGGAAGGGTCCAGAGATGATTCCTCATCCTCCGATAGTTGTACTTCCCTTGGCCCATACTCCTCAGAACCTGACTCCCTGTCCTGAGAGGACTAGTCAGAATAGACACAGCCTGGATATGCTGGGGCTTCTGCCTGGTAGTGAGATGGGGTCACTGGAGCCACGGATTCATGCCGGGACCTCTGGTGGAATGAGGAGGCCATGCCCTGGGCAAATGCCTGAGCGATAAGTGCCTGGAATTGTTCTGGCCACACCCCTTGATATTCAGTGGGGTGAGTCCAGCTGCTGTGGGTGTGAACGTAGCCTCCAGCCCCGTCTGAACCCTGGGAGAAGGGGGAACCCATCGAGGGCATGGGTCCTGGCTGAGGGGGCGTCACCTCCTCCTGTCCAGTGTCTCCTTCCGGAGACCAAGCTCACTGAACTAGTGAACTAGAGGGAGCGAGTTGCAGGTTAAAGAGTGAGCCCTCAGTTGGGACCGGCAAAGCCTGGACTGTTCCGCCTGCGTTCGACTTCTGAACCTTGGAAAACTGCTTCTCTAAGGCTAGGTGTCTCCTGCTGGCTTCCTTCTCAGCCACCTTAGAGGGCATCTTACCCGAAATAGCTTTGGCCTTGCCTTAAGCCTCCCTGCAGCCTCCAGCTTGGAGGACTTGCACTTTTTTTGGACGGGAGTATCGGGAGCACCATGCGTGGGCTGAGGTGGTGCGTTGTCTGCCATCACAGTGGAGATATCTTAATGGTGTTCTGAGAGAGATCTCAAGGAATAGGAGCAGAGCACTGGGCTGTGGCTGTGTCAAAGTGCTGGAAGCCCATGAGTGCTCTAGGCAATGGTGGCTGCCGGATTAACTTAATGGACTCTCGCGCACCAGCAATGCTCCTGATGGCTGACCAAGCCTGAAAATGCTCTCACAGCATATTGGTCAGGTGTACGGTGACGGAAAACCAGCAGTTGGTGAGTGCCAGCACACACGTAACTCAGTTAGTGGCGGCCGATCACCTCAGTGACAAGGGCCTGCGCACTGGCCTAGGTGGTGGCGGCGGGGCCAAAAGGCATGCCAGCACACTTTGGTGTTGAAATGATTAGAGAGGAACACTGTTGAGGCCTGACTGCTGGCTGATTGCTCACTGGGACGGATAGTGATTGTTGTGCAGGCTAGTGACTGAGCACAAAATAAGGGGAGGCCTCAGGCTCAAATTGTTAGTGTTCCAATGTGCAGATATAGGCAATTTGGCTAATTGTGCTGAATGAAGGAGTAACTATTCCTGTCCGTTTCTCTCTGTTCCCAGGAGTTCAGATCAATGTGGGAGGCACCTAAAATGGCGCCCGCAAAATGCGGGTGTTTTAGAAGAGCTCTGAGTCACTGGGAGTTTGAGCGCCGGACAAGAAGCCTAAGGTAAAGGGACGGTCAGCGGAGGCAAATCCAAGTATCAATCAGCCCCTGGCTGTGGAAAACTGCTCCTTTGTGATTTGAGGGTGAAATGAGGGATGGAAGCTGGCTGTAGTACTGACAGGGGAAGAAACGGCTCCTCACGCAGCTCGCAAAATGGCAGCTGCGACGGAATGGCAAAAAAAGGGAGCTTTTAACAGAAGCGGCTATTCTGAGGCCCACTGCTCAGCTGGACAGCCAAAGCCCATCGGCGCACAGCTCTGAGCTCCGCGATCGATATGAGCCATCTGTAACTGGCTCGGAAGCTTTATAGCCTGTTCGGAATGCCAGCGATTTAAAAGGGCAGCTTTTAACGGCTGTTGACAGTGCCAAAATTGAGGGATCCCTGTTCAGCCTCAAAGGCTGGCTGGAGCCAAATAAGACAAGTAAGGGAACCATACAACCTGCAGAATAAGTCTGCTAACTGGAGCCAACAACTATCGCGTCCTGCTGGGCAAGAGACTAAGTCATGACTGGGTGGTACTCTAGCCCAGCAGGAGGCGTGGCAGTTTCTCAGACTTAGTCTAATTGGGCAGGAAGATGAAGTAAACCCATTCGTGGATTCGCCATCCTCATGCTGGAGAATAATATATATATATATTACTTGCACAAACACATGCAGTTTTCTGACTACAATTCAGAAATTGTAAGCAACTACTAATTGACTTCCTTGCCCAGTTAAAATACAGAATTTCATTAAAAAAAACACACACCTACATTAAAAAATCCAATGCCTGTAAAAATTCAGCTTCTCACACTGTGCAATCATTATCTACTGCCAAGATTATGAAGGAAATGGGCAAGCCATTGTAAAAAAAAAAAGGTAACCTTTATGTGAGAATAGATTCCATTAAAGCTGTTTTCACAAGACAGGGAAACCTTTTAAGCTGCCACAGGAAGAATGTTCAGAGTTTGATTGAAAGTAAATTTGTTCATTTAAAACAATGTGTCAGTGGCAGAAATCTACAGGAAATCCAAACACCACTTTTCTACAATATTCTTACTACCAAGAATAGACCTAGACAACATAAAGAATTGTCTAAATCCATTTTCTTCCAATAATGATTTAAGAAAGTGAACACAGAATGAATGAAATTGAATGAAGGCAATAAAAACACACACATGTAAACACACAGAGAGTAGAATTAGGAAAAAGGCTTTCTTTTAAAACAGATTACTTTGAAACCATATTTAACCACTGAATTTTATCTAAATGTTTGTGCATACAAATTTCAAAAATTTTGCTATCTTAAAACAGCAGCAGCAGTAGCAGCAGAAACAACAACAAAAGCCAATCTATGTGGAATATTCAGTTTATGAACTTACTTCCATTTGCCTTTATTAAAAGAAAAAAAATCTCCTAATAATATTTGCAATTCACAGCACATTTTCCTTTCCCCCAATCTCTAAAGGGTCATTAAAAGAAAATGCTAGGTCCTTCCCTAACACTCATAATGATTATACACATGCTGGAGAAAATACATTTTTCATCATTTCAAAGAATAATATGTAAAGCTTTAGAAAGAGAATCTATGTATGGATAAATCTACTCTTATAAAACAAACACAACTCTTTAATAAAGCTTTTGGTAAGTCTTAATTTCCGGTCTAATAACAGGAAGAATCTTAATGTGCCTTGATCAATTCGGAATACTGGGGACAAAATGTTATTGGATTTTTATTTTTTTTACCTGCCTTTATTATTTTTATAAAAAAAGTCAAGATGGCAATCATACCTCATACTCCTTTCTCCTTTTATCTTCCCCAGAAGAACAAGCCTATGAGGTGAGTTAGACTCAGAGAGTGAATAGACCAGAGTCACCCAGTCAGCTTTCATGCATAAGGAGTTGTATGGCTAGGGAAAGTATTGTGGGTCTAGAGCCACAGTGTGGTTTATATATTTAACAAAAAACCAACATGTTCCAATGCAAATGGAATCTGGGTGATGAATAATACAGAGGTGAGGCAAAGGGACCTCTGCTGGAGTTGATCAGATACTATTCTAAATCTATCTTTTAGAATTTGGAGGTGGTGAAGCACTGATTCATTAGCTGGGTAACAGCTAATTCCTGGGGGGGAAAAGGAAGTGGTGATCTCACCTATGTACCAGGAGGTTAAAGGTCACAGAAGGTCCAGAGGCAGGAGGGACACCAGCTGCAGAATAGTGAATGGATGATATAATAATAATAATTGCCTTGGGTGCAATCCCAAAACAACTGGAGCACCACTTGAACACCATTGGCATTGACAAATTCGCCATTAGTCAATTGCAAAAGACGACCTTACTAGGAACTGCTTCCATCCTGCGATGATATCTGTAATACCATCAAACATCCACATCTGCCTATCCCAGGTCCTTGGTAAGGACTCGATAGGTAGACAAAATGCCAAATCCAGTCTGAACATCTGGCTGACTGTGCGATGATCAATAATAATAATAATAATAATAATAATAATAATAATAATAATAATAATAATAATAATAATAATAAAGTTGGAAGGGGCCTTGGAGGTCATCTAGTCCAACACCCTGCTCAGGCAGGAAACCCTATACCATTTCAGACAAATGGCTGTCCAATCTCTTCTTAAAGACTTCCAGTGTTGGAGCATTCACAGCTTCTGGAGGCAGGTTGTTCCACTGATTAATTGTTGGATTATGGAAGGTATGCAAAGATATGAATCAAATATATACAAAGATATGAATCAAATGTACCTTAAGAGGGAATCCTAGTAGGTTAGCTAAAACAGAATTACCAGGTCATTGGTTCAATTGAGATAGGAGTAGTTAGTTGCATGAATTAATAGTGGTGTGATTAGGGAAGTGATAGTTTAGGAATGCTGTGACTTGTAAAAAGATTTTTCAAATCTTTTGAATTTGAAATTGATGAAAAAATGAATGATGCTGGATTATGGCTTAGGTGAGGAAGAGGAGGCAACCAGACTTTGTTGGTAAGAGAAAAAGAGAAGAGTTAGTGATAATAAATGCTTACTTATAAATAATATATTTTTCATCCTCATGCGGGGGCAGGTTCCATTTTATAAATAATGTAATAATAAACAATAATTGATTTATCTATCTACAGGTGTAGTGCTCTACTTGATTAAGGGAAGCGGATCAATCAGATGAGTATCTGAGCAGCAAAAAAAAAAAATTGAAATGGAGAGAAAGAATATTAGTCTCTAATCCAGAGTTCTTCAAATCTGGCAAGTTTCAGATATTAGACTTTAACTCTTAGAATGCTATCCTGGGAATTTTGGAAGCAGACTACCCTCTTAAAGTTGCCAGGTATGAAAAACATTGGTCTAGGCCAGAGGTGTCAAACTGCTGGCCTGCGGGCCGGATGCGTCATGTCGAAACTGCGCCCATCCCAGCTCCGGCAATGGGGAAAAAGTCACGATACATCACGACACATCACGTGACGTTGCGAGTTTGACACCCCTGGTCTAGGCAGTCAGGGAGAAAATACCTAGAGATACGCAAAGTACATTTGTATGTATGCATGTATTCAAATTTATTAGCTTACCAACTCCAAAAAACTCCAAAGTAGATATTTTTAGAGAAGGAAAGGAGATAAAAATGTAGGGTTCATGTCTTTATGCTACCTAGCTGTATATCTATTGTCCTTTGAAAGCTGGTACATGCAAAACTCAATGCCAACACAGACAGCATGAGATCTGTGTAGCCCTGTCCTCTTATGCAGGTTTTATTACTTTTGCAGGCTGCACAGAGCAATATAAATTAAAAGATAAGGTTCTACTATAGGAACTGAAATAGAGAAGAAAAAGATGTTGCATGGATTTGTATGATATTCAGGCTAAATAATGTATCATCACTTTTAATACTCTTTTACCTGCACCTTTCACATTAAACTTTTGCTTTTTATTAAGTATAAATAGATAACTGGCATCAGATATTTTAAATACGTTGTACTAGCATAAAAAAATCATGCAGAATTTAAAAAAAACTCTGGCAAAAACTGATTGTTTACTTCTGACAAGTAAAGCCTGCTATTGTTCTGACAGCTCCAGAATACTCCATTACAAGGACAGCACTTCAAACATAACAACTGTCAATTCCACAGCATCACTGCAAGTGATGTGAGTCCACATAGTACTTTTAGTGTCTGTTCAGGATGTTAATCACTCCGTATGTGCCGGTGAATTGACGTATTT
>NW_015386651.1:114945-153877 GCF_001527695.2 Protobothrops mucrosquamatus | reverse complement strand
GTACAAATAAATGTTGTATTTGGGGGGCTACATTCAGGTGGAATGGTAATAGTGTTTATTATGATAATAAATTATATTATATAGCATGCTAGAGTTATAGCAGCATTAGTTATCAAGAGTCTCCTATAAATAGAAAAGAGGAATATAAATCAAAGATATTGTTCTGATTTTAGTTATTTTAGTTAGGCTTATTTATTTGCTGACAACCCTTATACTTCCTTGATTTATTCAGTTTGGTATATTTTACATAGGCTAAAACAGCTATTCAGGACTACATATGGATACTGGGACTTAAACATGGTTCCTTGTGAGACGATGAACACCAGTTTTCCTTGACCAACTTGAAATGATGAGGGAAAGAAGTGTGATCAGTAGCTGGCTTTTATGGTCTCACCCAGCAGAAATGTATACTGCAATGCTAAGAAAGAACCACCTTTCACAACCCATAGTTGCTGAGTTCATATCATAAATTATATTACGATTCATTTGGTTTGGTTTGGTTTGTAATGTTGTATAAATCTTGTTTGTCAATTTGTAAATCCTAGTCTATCTAGGCTATTTCAGACGCAGGAATAAAGTCATAGACAGTATACGTAATAAAAACTTGCCACCATATACCTGCTGTACATTTAGATTGCAATTACTGCAAAGTACAAAAAAAAATCAAAGCCAAAATTAAATAATTAGGGTTTTTTTCTAATTGTGAGTAATCAGAACATATTCTATGGGAAGTGGAGAATTAATCCATTATTATTTATTTATTTATTTATTTATTTATTTATTTTATTAAATTTATATACCGCCCTATCTCCCTTGCGGGACTCAGGGCGGTGAACAGGCGATACTAAAAACCACGAATAAATAAATAGTACATTATATTTAATTAAATTTGAGTGTGAATAGGTACTTAGATATCGTTATCTAAAAAATTATTGCAAAAATGATCTTTGTCCAATTAAATTTGATTCATTTGCAACATTAACCCTCATCTATGAGATAAAGTCTTTAATAATTCAATATACTTATTTAGATCCCTGATAGCAATATAATTCCAACAACACTTAGGTACTTTCACCTATTTATTCATGCAATGAAAGCCCCTCAAAATACTTGAGCTATTCAAAATACTGAAGCTGGAATATAGCAAAAGCATCATTCTGAAATTAAATACAGTAATTGCACGAATTTCAATAGCTGCACTACAAAGAAATTTGGAGGGTATGACTTTCTTTCGTTAGAAAGGAAATTTAATAGCTACTAAAGCATGTCAAGGACAAAAGAATATATTCTTCTTGGACAAAACTAAACTTGAGATGGTAGTAGCAAAGAGAGATTCTGTTTGGTACAATAGCCAAGGTGGTGAGTATAAACAAGGAGACTTCAAGCACAGAGGTCCCCAAACTTTTGGGCACCAGTTCCGTGGAAAGAGGTTTTTCCACGGACCAGAGGGTGTGTGGTTTTGTGTGCTGCCTGCATCCCATGGATGGGGCTTTGCTTGTTTGTGTGGCCTGGTTGCTGGCATGCCGTGGCCCGGTACCTGTCCATGGACCAGAAGTTGGGGGCCCCTGTTCTAGCATGAAATCCAGCTCGGTGACTTTAGATCAATCACTCTTTCTCAGTTCAAGGTTGTTGCTGTGAAGAAAACAGAAGTGGGAAAATTAAGAACATTTGCTATTTTGAGCTGACCAAAATTAAGATGGGTAAAAAATTCAAATAAATTAATAAATAAAAACATAAATGATAGATAGATAGATAGATAGATAGACAGACAGACAGACAGACAGACAGACAGACCAAATGTTCAATGTACCATTCCTAAATTGGTTCTTTTAGATTAGATAATATTAATAGAAACAGCATTGTTTAAAAACCAAAAGTTGGAACAGTCATTCTAGTTTAGTTGTTTTCTTCCAGGACAATTTGAGTTACCATTTGTGATGTCAGCATTATTTTAAATCAATTACTGAAATCTGATCTCTCCAGACAGGACATATTTACAACAGTGTCTATCGTGCTTTACAATAAACTGAAGAATGATTCATGTTATTTTCTTAGCCAAAGTCATATGCAGTAATCTGGAGCCATAGTGACAGCAAAACTAATACTATTCTGCAGAATTTGCTGCTTCACACAGGGCTAGAAGCTCTAACTAAATTTATCTGTATTATAAATATGATAGTCAATATCAAGGTACAAATTATAAATAAATACATTTTACTTTCTTATACATACTAACGTGTGTTAATCTTCAGTGATGACTTTGTAAACAACAACTTTTCCCTGCATAGAATAATATGATGGCTTTTCTTGATTTTTTTTAAAAAAAAGATTAAACAAGCATTTTCCTCAACCTGTTAGCAATAATACATTATACTGTCTACTTTGTCTACTTTCTACCAATATCGTCAGCTGCTAAGCACTTATTATCTCTCCTCTTACCCCTAAAATATCCTTTTTAGGGATATTTTAAAGGATATTTTAAAATATCCTTTATTTAAAGAAGCATACTTGGCCAATAAAATGTTCTGTTCTGTTCTATTGAATTGAAATTTGAAAACTTGTAGTTAGGCGTTAAAGGCAGTATCAATAGCTAGAAGAGAATTTAAAAAGCAGCCATCATAAGGCAAACCATATCCATAATCCTTTAACTGACTTCTAAAAGCTAGTAAGTATATAATTTTAAATAAAAAAAAATAAAAAAAATAAGTCTCAATCCTTAAGGTTAGTGTGCCAGCTCAAAGTTTATCCTGATACATGGTTTCCTATTAAAACAGATGTCATTCCGGTATTCATGTATTATTCAGGAACTGCACAGGATTTATGAACCTAAAGCTCTGCTGACTCTTCTTCGTACATTATTGACTCACCCATGCAAATTGCTCAGAATTTTGGTTACTATCAACCTGAGTTAGGTGGAAAAAACCTTTTCCACTTCAAAAACTTATTGAGTTTAAGGAACATGGAAGCACAAATTATGCTGGAATCTCTTAACATCAGTTGTACTTATTGTTGTTAAAATTTCTAGGGAAATAGGTCTATTCATGTGCTTTTGGGAAGCTTAAATGTTTTGATTACCAACAACAACTAACCTATACTTATACCATTTAATATTCTTTTAAAAAAAGAAAAAGTCAATAAAAAGTGACAACTTTATCATAAGGTGCCTATGTTAAATCTGTAACTCCTCCTTATGAGAAAATGCCAGGTGGAGAAGCCAAATCATATATTTCAGATGGATTGTATCTCTTCCTATTAATATATATGTATATGAAATATTATAAATTGTAGAAAAAATATGGTGTTTTCATACCAGACTACACTTTTTCCAAGGACTGTTTAAAAAAGAAAGAAACTGAAATTATTTCAGTCTTGAATAACTGAAAACAGAAGAACACATGCTATAAAAGCCAAGTCAATTTTGTTTAGTTTGGCTCTATCCCAATATATGCCTTTGGCTTTTAAAAAGAAGCAAAAACTATAGTATTCCTGCTCTCCCCATATTTAAATATTTTTTAGAAGTCTTGGTCAGCTAATTTTATGAATAACTCTGCCAAACTCAAACAGATTTCTAACTATTCCAATTAAAAGGTTTTCAACATATACACAAACATTCTCANGGCGACCCCCAGGGGGAGGGCCTTCTCTGTGGGTGCCCCCACCCTCTGGAACGAACTACCCCCCGAGATCCGGATGATTCCGGATCTCCTTACTTTCCGCCGCGCCCTCAAGACATGGCTTTTCCAGCAAGCGGGCCTGACCTAGGGAGGATTTTAGGTAGGGATGATTTTAAGAAAATTTTAATTGACACATAGCTTCGAATATTTGGCTTTTAATTTGGTTTTATGGGGTTTTTTTTGTTCTTTGATGTATTTTGTTTGTCTGTTTTAATATGCTGTGCACCGCCCTGAGTCCTACGGGAGAAGGGCGGTATATAAATTAAATTATTAAATTAAATTAAATTAAATTTGTAAATCCTAGTCTATCTAGGCTATTTCAGACGCAGGAATAAAGTCATAGACAGTATACGTAATAAAAACTTGCCACCATATACCTGCTGTACATTTAGATTGCAATTATTGCAAAGTACAAAAAAAAATCAAAGCCAAAATTAAATAATTAGGGTTTTTTTCTAATTGTGAGTAATCAGAACATATTCTATGGGAAGTGGAGAATTAATCCATTAAAATATAGTACATTATATTTAATTAAATTTGAGTGTGAATAGGTACTTAGATATCGTAATCTAAAAAATTATTGCAAAAATTATCTTTGTCCAATTAAATTTGATTCATTTGCAACATTAACCCTCATCTATGAGATAAAGTCTTTAATAATTCAATATACTTATTTAGATCCCTGATAGCAATATAATTCCAACAACACTTAGGTACTTTCACCTATTTATTCATGCAATGAAAGCCCCTCAAAATACTTGAGCTATTCAAAATACTGAAGCTGGAATATAGCAAAAGCATCATTCTGAAATTAAATACAGTAATTGCACGAATTTCAATAGCTATTCAGCTGCACTACAAAGAAATTTGGAGGGTATGACTTTCTTTCGTTAGAAAGGAAATTTAATAGCTACTAAAGCATGTCAAGGACAAAAGAATATATTCTTCTTGGACAAAACTAAACTTGAGATGGTAGTAGCAAAGAGAGATTCTGTTTGGTACAATAGCCAAGGTGGTGAGTATAAACAAGGAGACTTCAAGCACAGAGGTCCCCAAACTTTTGGGCACCAGTTCCGTGGAAAGAGGTTTTTCCACGGACCAGAGGGTGTGTGGTTTTGTGTGCTGCCTGCATCCCATGGATGGGACTTTGCTTGTTTGTGTGGCCTGATTGCTGGCATGCCGCGGCCCGGTACCTGTCCATGGACCGGAAGTTGGGGGGCCCTGTTCTAGCATGAAATCCAGCTCGGTGACTTTAGATCAATCACTCTTTCTCAGTTCAATGTTGTTGCTGTGAAGAAAACAGAAGTGGGAAAATTAAGAACATTTGCTATTTTGAGCTGACCAAAATTAAGATGGGTAAAAAATTCAAATAAATTAATAAATAAAAACATAAATGATAGATAGATAGATAGATAGATAGATAGATAGATAGATAGATAGATAGACAGACAGACAGACAGACAGACAGACAGACAGACAGACAGACAGACAGACAGACAGACCAAATGTTCAATGTACCATTCCTAAATTGGTTCTTTTAGATTAGATAATATTAATAGAAACAGCATTGTTTAAAAACCAAAAGTTGGAACAGTCATTCTAGTTTAGTTGTTTTCTTCCAGGACAATTTGAGTTACCATTTGTGATGTCAGCATTATTTTAAATCAATTACTGAAATCTGATCTCTCCAGACAGGACATATTTACAACAGTGTCTATCGTGCTTTACAATAAACTGAAGAATGATTCATGCTATTTTCTTAGCCAAAGTCATATGCAGTAATCTGGAGTCATAGTGACAGCAAAACTAATACTATTCTGCAGAATTTGCTGCTTCACACAGGGCTAGAAGCTCTAACTAAATTTATCTGTATTATAAATATGATAGTCAATATCAAGGTACAAATTATAAATAAATTCATTTTACTTTCTTATACATACTAACGTGTGTTAATCTTCAGTGATGACTTTGTAAACAACAACTTTTTCCTGCATAGAATAATATGATGGTTTTTCTTGATTTTTTTTAAAAAAAAGATTAAACAAGCATTTTCCTCAACCTGTTAGCAATAATACATTATACTGTCTACTTTGTCTACTTTCTACCAATATCGTCAGCTGCTAAGCACTTATTATCTCTCCTCTACCCCTAAAATATCCTTTTTAGGGATATTTTAAAGGATATTTTAAAATATCCTTTATTTAAAGAAGCATACTTGGCCAATAAAATGTTCTGTTCTGTTCTATTGAATTGAAATTTGAAAACTTGTAGTTAGGCGTTAAAGGCAGTATCAATAGCTAAAAGAGAATTTAAAAAGCAGCCATCATAAGGCAAACCATATCCATAATCCTTTAACTGACTTCTAAAAGCTAGTAAGTATATAATTTTAAAGAAATTTTTTTTTAAAAAATAAGTCTCAATCCTTAAGGTTAGTGTGCCAGCTCAAAGTTTATCCTGATACATGGTTTCCTATTAAAACAGATGTCATTCCGGTATTCATGTATTATTCAGGAACTGCACAGGATTTATGAACCTAAAGCTCTGCTGACTCTTCTTGGTACATTATTGACTCACCCATGCAAATTGCTCAGAATTTTGGTTACTATCAACCTGAGTTAGGTGGAAAAAACCTTTTCCACTTCAAAAACTTATTGAGTTTAAGGAACATGGAAGCACAAATTATGCTGGAATCTCTTAACATCAGTTGTACTTATTGTTGTTAAAATTTCTAGGGAAATAGGTCTATTCATGTGCTTTTGGGAAGCTTAAATGTTTTGATTACCAACAACAACTAACCTATACTTATACCATTTAATATTCTTTTAAAAAAAGAAAAAGTCAATAAAAAGTGACAACTTTATCATAAGGTGCCTATGTTAAATCTGTAACTCCTCCTTATGAGAAAATGCCAGGTGGAGAAGCCAAATCATATATTTCAGATGGATTGTATCTCTTCCTATTGATATATATGTATATGAAATATTATAAATTGTAAAAAAAATATGGTGTTTTCATACCAGACTACACTTTTTCCAAGGACTGTTTAAAAAAGAAAGAAAGAAACTGAAATTATTTCAGTCTTGAATAACTGAAAACAGAAGAACACATGCTATAAAAGCCAAGTCAACTTTGTTTAGTTTGGCTCTATCCCAATATATGCCTTTGGCTTTTAAAAAGAAGCAAAAACTATAGTATTCCTGCTCTCCCCATATTTAAATATTTTTTAGAAGTCTTGGTCAGCTAATTTTATGAATAACTCTGCCAAACTCAAACAGATTTCTAACTATTCCAATTAAAAGGTTTTCAACATATACACAAACATTCTCACAAACAATGAATGTATCTGGGAGAACAAAGAACAGAAATTGTAATATGTGTAACTGAATAATATAGAGAGCTGTAAGTTTATAAGACAGCTGCTATGCATCTATTATTTGGAATTACGTAGTGTTTCAATGAACATGAGTTCATTTTAATGAGCCAATTGCAGACTTATGCTGATTCTGTATCAAAAAGGCTTTATAAATCAATGTCTTTTGACGAAAAGGAACAGTACTGTTAGCAAAGCTTCTCATGGTTTTGCAATCCATGTGGAGTGTGCTAATGTAGTATAAAAATAGACTGATGCTCTAATTCAGACATGTCAAACACAACACCCGCGAGCCGGATACAGCCCGCTATGTGGTTCCGTCCGGCCGGGGGACCTGCTCTGGAAAGAGTGAAGGACCAGCCCAGGCTGACCGGGTGCTGATCTACAACTTGGTTGCATCCATCAAAGACAGAACGCGCTCAGCGTTAAATCCACAGGGCAGCTCCGCCCCCTGGTGCGTGCGCAAGTGAAGTCCAGCGTCCCTGTTGGCTGTCTTGTCCCGCAGGCTGACTTCACCCAGGACGCCGGCGCTGGCTTTCTCCTGTGCACACACCCGGGCAGAGGTGGCGAGGCAGCTCCTTGCTGTTTCCAGTGGATCTTAGGCTGAGTGCGTTCTGGCTTTGATGGAGGCAACCAGGTTGTACATCAGCACCACCCCCCTCCAGCCTTGAAGCCATGAGGCATCCCTTTCAACGGGACCATCCCACCCACCTACATGGTATAGGAATGGCTGGCAACAGCATATTAGTGCTGGCAATCTTTCCCCCTCCCATCACCCTTTCCTGAGTGCAGGGGAAGGAAAAAGATGAGAAGGCGAAGGAAGGAAGGCAGGGTAGGAAGGAGGGAGGAAGGGAGGGAGGGAAAAAGGGAGGGAGGAAGGAACAGAAGAAGGAACAGGGAAAAAGGAATGGAGGGTGAGAGGAAGGAAGGAACGGAGGGAGGAAGGAATGGAGGGTGGACGGAAGAAGGAAGGAACAGAGGGAAAAAGGAATGGAGGGTGGGAGGGAGGAAGGAACAGAGGAAGGGATGGGGGTAGGAGGGACCATGTCCCAGCACTCATCCCAATCCCATCCTCCTCCACTGGAGACCCTCAGATCTGCCCTAATCCTGCCCAAGCACCCCTGAAGCGAGTGATGTCGAGCTGGCCATGCCCACCCCATAGACCACTCCCACCCAGTCGGTGGACACACCCATCCAGTCCCCCCAAGGGCAACCACAATGCTGATGTGGCTCTCAATGAAATTGAGTTTGACACCCCTGCTGTAATATGAAGATAAGAATAAGAAAATATGCAGGATAAGAATAAACTGGGATCACAAAGTTATTCTTCTGAATGCATAATACATAAATATATAATATTCCAGCTCACTATATATAGCTCCAGTACTTAACATTAGTTTTACACTATTGTAAGAATATCATCAGCTATATAAATGCAGTATCCAGATAAAATGGCACAGCATTTTAGATAAAAAGGGGGGGGGGACTCTTAAATGCATGGGACACACATACATATAGCACTTCCTTAATCATTTGCACCTTTTCCAGAGATCATTTGGTTTAAGAAGATACTTAGTGATGCTATATGTAGGCCCATGAGTTCACCAAAACATTTTTTCCTAATGCAAACAATTCAACCCTAAGCACCATATTAAAACGTTGTTTCTGTTTTCTATCTCAAAGCTGATGTAGCAATACAGAACACAGTATTAACCTAAAGGAATTCAGTTAGTCCTTGAATAAATCAAGAGGTCGTGCAAACAAGAGAACCCCCTTCCACAGATGCAGGCAGCACACAAAACCCACGCCCCCTCCAGTCCATGAAGAAACCTCTCTCCACGGAACCGGTCCCTGGTATCCAAAGATTGAGGACCTCTGCTGTAAGTCATCAGGTCATTTCGAGTTTCATCTATTTCACTTTAAGAAATATGTGCCATAAGGAAAGTTTATTTCTCTCCTAGTGATTTTCTGAATTGAGTAAGATGATGATGATATTTGAAAATATTGTCAAAATAGTATTTTTTATTTTGGAATTATTATAATTATTATAATTATTATTATAATTATTATTATAATTATTATTATAATTATTATTATTCGCACATCAAGATAACTGGCTTCTTTACAGGTGTTACCTACTTGCTTCCCAAAGACTTTTATGTCTTATTGCAAACTGTTTGAAACTTTTCCAGTCTTTGGGTGGCATTCTTTCAGGTTGGATCTTATATTAGCACGAGGAGACATCAATGAACAGTGAGCATCAAAATTTATAAAGGTAGTGCTCACTTAAAAATGAGAACTGCACCAGAATTTCCATTGCTAACTAACAAAGCATGACGTCTCATGGCTATGCCACTAAGTGATGAATATTTAGTATTTTTGGCTGCCAAAAATACTAAATATTTTAAGTAAATCATTATGGGTTGTTAAGTGAGGGTGACATGTGATCACTATGTGATCTCCTGCCAGCTTTTCTGTTGACTTTGTTTGTAGAAACCACAAAAAGGTTTGCAAATTATGATCATTTGACCACAGATGGTCAAAACCAATGTAAATATGAACACTGATCATAGCTACCATTTGTTCAACACCATCATTAAGTTCGAATAGTTACAGAATGAGTAATCATGTGAGAACCACCTGTAGAGCATAAGGTTGACTCAGCCTTCCGAGGTCAGTAAAATGAGAACCCAGATTATTGGGTGTAGTATGCTGATTCTGTAAACTACTTAGAGAGGGCAATAAATAAGTCTAAGTGCCATTGCTATTGCTATAACTGAGAAAACCAATCTATGTGATTTGAAGGCACATAGTATTAAATCAATTAAAATAATTACTGAGTAACATTAATTAAAATGGTAAAATTACAATACAATTAAAATATGCTTCATTTAACTAATTTATCATCTGCATAAAACAATTATATTTTTATGCAAACCACACTCATAAAGAAACATGAATACAACACACTTGCCCTTTAGCATAAGCAGCAAAAAAAGAAGAACAGGATAGAGACTTGAAAGTGGAAGGATAGCTACATAGGGATGGGAAGAAAAGAGAAGAACAAAACTGGAAAGATGTAACTAAAAAAGAAAAAAAAATGAGATAAATTCTTCTTAGGTTTTATTTTTAAAAAGATTCACCGAAAAGATCTCCAAGCAGTGGCTAATCTTCAAAGACATCCATGCTTTCTCTTCGTGAAGCCCTGCAATCTTATCTATTCCTTGGTTGTCAATAGCTTCTTATAGCTAATATAAGATTACTTCTGATTTCTTTGGGGAAAAATTTGGGGAGAACTTTAGAAGAAAGTTGAAAAAAAATTAGAAGAAAATTTGTTGCTCACCTTCAAAAATACTTAGACCTACATTTTAACAATATAACATAAATATTTATTTGCTGCTTACTTTTGCAAAAAATGTTATTTTTTAAAAAAAATTAAACAAAGTCAACAAACATAAATGGTATTTAAACAAGCTTTCAAACATATATTTTGAAATGTGCATTGCTCGTGAAATATTTGAGTAGTCTACTCAAGTACGGGTTCCTACCTATGGCTTCCTTGCAGTAATTTTACTTGCTATTTAATTAGCAAAAAGAACCTGATGCATTTTTTGCCAACAACAGTAGATAAACAGGTAAACCTGACAAACTGGAATCAGAAGACATATTTGGTTGGTTGGTTGTTTCTGTCCTATAACTAGATTATGAGAAACAAATTAAGCTTCTTAGTTCAAAACATGCAAACATTTCCATTATGATTGCTTTTTATTTATTTATTTATTTATTTAATTTATATAGCTGTCCATCTCACTTGCATGTAACTTTGGATAGCATATAATATTAAAACAAAATCAGTATAATTTTTTTCATTAAAACCAATTAAAAACTATAACAACAAAAAGAGAAGAATGCAGTCAAACTTATACTAGCTACTTAATGGGCTCCGTGTTTCCATGGGATCCCCAGGTCCCAGGCTTGATAGTTTCTGCTGGTAGAAGAAGGATGGTTGAGGATTGTGTGTCAGCTTGTGGCTCATTTATTCAACTGTTATTCTGTGATGGAAAGCCCTTTTCACTTTGCAAAGTAGACTTATAACAGGAAGATGTGTTAAATCTGCAGTATGTTATCGTTTTTATCTTTTCTCATGCTAAACCAAACTTTAAAACGCTACTCTGAATGAAATACATAAAATGTTCAGTTCCATCTAACATTTTCTTACCAGCATTTCAGAACATTACCCAATATTCTCTATAAGCTATTCCTATAATTAATATTCTTAACAATATAGTACCATATGTGATTACTTTTAATTACAAATTATAACTCCAGAAAATAGTAAAGATTCTACTACTTTTACAGAATTAAAATTTAAAAAGGTAACGTCCCTGCGGATTTTACTCTAGTTGTTGCTGGCTACAGGGCACAGTGCTCATCTCCGTTTCGAGGTCATTGAGCCAGCACTGTTTGAAGACCTGTGCCCAGTATGACATCACACAGTACTGTTACCTTTCCACTGGTACCTATTTATCTACTTGCTTTTACATGCTTTCGAACTGCTACGTTAGCAGGAACTAGGGAAAGAATAGGAGTTCACCCCATCTTAACTGCTGACCGACATCGCTCAGAAATAAAATATCAGAATTAAATTAACATTTGAAAATATATAAACTACCTTTTTAATAGAATAAAAACACTAGACTAGTAGAACAGCTTTCCAACTCTATCTTCTTCATGCATCTTTATAGGTTAAAAAATTCAGATTATATCCAAAAATATTACACTGTTTTCTGAAATCCTCTCTCTCACAGAGAGATATACGGTATGTATTTTTAAATAGCTAATCAGCTGAATGAGTACTTCCAGTTTTTCAGACATAGGCATGGAAATAATAAAAAGGTCAGTGAAAGCAGGCTTTGTTATTTAAGTCTTGTCCAGTACATTGTGCACAGATCTGCTGTTACAAGTAACCATTGATGGTAGCTATAAAGAACATTAACTTGTCTATTCCTACATAAAACTACCAATTACGAAGCTATTTTTACAAAGAATGTAAGAGTGGAAAGCTTTTAATGTGGAATGGAAGATCCATGAGTATTTTTGACATTGGGCAGAAGACATAATGGAAAAGCTCTCAGTTACATTCTATCTAATGCCATGTTTACATTTATATTTGTATGAAAAGGAATTAAATAGCTTCAAGTATTCATTGTGAAAAACTTTGCGCTTAAAAACATTTCAACAATATCTCTGCCCTTGAAATGTTCTGTAATACAAACACTTTGTTAGAAAATAACAGAAACCAATCTCTACCTAACGACTCTTTTGTGATTTACAGTTTTAGAAGAACTTCCAGAAACAGGATTTGCTACTGTTTTATCATAGCTGCAAACTATGACTGTCCTTGTTTTCTAGTTCTCATTATTGGGCAATATCCAAAATTCTACCGTATATGTATGTATACATGTAGATAGATATATCTCCAAATTTTAAAAAAGTGTTACCTAATATCAAATAAGTTGATTGGATTGAAGGAACTATGCAACCTATGGTAGTATCCTACACTGTTCAAACCACTATGACATGAAACAGAGATAAAAATCTCCATAACACACAGTATTTGAACCTAGGAGGCTCTATTTATCTATTTGGAATAAATTGCAATTAATTCAGGACAAACCTGGTGAAGTGTTCTCTAAATTAGAAGTCCACCTATCTAGCTGCACGAAATTTCTTAAATGCATTATATAGTAGGCATGTTATAAAATTGTCTTGCCTTAGAGTCTGTTTTTCACTAGGAAACTTTTAAGTGAGAAGTGCAACAATATCTATCAATAGCCAGTTTTCAGTTTTATAAATCCCTATCACATATACTCTTACCTTTCTCTTTACTCTATTGAATAGAATCCAACCATAGGATATCTGAAAGTATAAGATACCCTATTCAGTGTTAGTTGATTTTTGTTTCCTTCTGATCTTCCCAATGACACAATATTCTTGCTGAGGTAGATGAGGATCAGAACTCCACATCAATTTCAAAAGATTTACATAAAAGTGCCATGATACTGACAGTTTGATCAGAGGTTTCTTGCAAATAGCCGATTAGAATTCTAATGGCAATCCTGAAGGGTAGGACATTCAGAGATATACAAGATAGGTAAAAAAGATTCAATAGTCGTTTTTCAAGGTTTGCATGTTTAAGTAAGACTAATATTTCTGTTATTTTTTTTCCAAAGAAGGCAGCCATCAGTGACTTATTTAATTTTATTTTGAACCAAGTCCCATTGTTAGTTCAGTGACTAAAGCACTGTCAGTTATACTTTCAGTAAAGTTTGTTTCTTACCCAATTTTTAATCTAGAACTGAAACTGATCATCTGCTTAATTATTCATCAAATGTCATAGTTTGTCCATGTGGATCAATTAATGTTGTGTGAAAGCTGAAAAGATAGGAAACGAGAAGCCTCAGAACCGAGCAAAAGGCAGTTAAAAAACTTGTGGTTCTTCACAAAAGATCAGCAAAAAGCAGCTAAAAATCTGAAGCCAGAGACTGCATGTACATGCTCCTTTTTTGTAGCTGTTTGATTCTGTAATAACATATCTTATCTAAGTAAATCCTAAATTCATCTAAGTGTGCTTATTTTCAGAAAGTGGATTATGGCAAAGGGCTAGGGTACAACCACCTTGTGGGATAAATGTCATTTTAAATTTAAACAGAGGAAATGGAATAAACAAAAGGTATTATGTATTTTGCCAATTATTTTATCCATGCAGTATTATGACAAAAGAGTACAACAGTTAGGCTTCAATGAAAGGCATGCAGGTAACATAGCATTCTTTTCACAATATGATATTCTTTTCAATATTCATATTTGCTCCTTATTCTTTCTTTTACCCTGATCAGTATTATTTGTTATTCAGCAGACTGTCTGGGTGAATCAGTGAGTCACTTAATTCACTGTGCATCTTTTTCACTGTTAAGAGGAAACCAGGCATTATGTTTTCATTTTCAAAGAGGTACAGCAGGGGTCCCCAACCCCCGGTCCGTGGACCAATACCGGGCAGCGGAATGCCAGCAATCAGGCCGCACAAACAAGCAAAGCCCCATCCATGGGATGCAGGCAGCACACAAAACCAGGCCTCCTCCGGTCCGCGGAAAAACCTCTCTCCATGGAACTGGTCCCTGGTGCCCAAAAGGTTGGGGATCTCTGAGGTACAGCATAATTCCCCTAAACATTTGTGACAGCAAACGTATGTGTAGAACATTGATCCTAGAGTCACTTGCAACAGTATTTAACTCATGCAAGAGTTTTAAAATAGTCTATTAGCTTTTTCTTTTTGATCTTTATCTCTCTTCATGTTCACCAATAAAATACAAAGTATTAATTAGAGATGTGCTACATGTTTAGAACTTTAAATGGCCTTTTAAAGATTTTGAGCCAGAAACAAAAATAATGTTTCTTGAAAGTTTTATTCTGAGGTTGGAACAAAATTTGGCTTTTCCATTCTAGCATGGAAACAAAGGTTGGTTGTTCTAAGTAGTGACATTCTGAGTTTATAGGAAGCAATTGTGAAATCAAGTGTTCAGGTTTGAAAGTGAGTATTTAAAGTGTTCTGATTACAAAGTAAAAAAGTTCTTGTTTGAAGGCAGGATCAAAACCTTCCAGCTGCTTTCAATTTTCTTCTGATGCAACACAGCCAACTGTGTTTGACATCAGCCTTGAAACAATGCATATGGTTCTTCCAAAATGATGTACCATTCCTTTTGAAAATCAGTTAAGAAAGGATCTCCTAACCATGCTTACCTCTTCAACTTGCTTACCATACCAAAAAGTATTTTTGAAAAGTTTTTCTCAAAATATCAATTTGAATAAATATTTCCCTAACAAAAGGAAATAATATGTACCTACAGAATTTCCTGCATTGCATATACAAGGTAGTAATCTATAATTAAATACATTTATTAGGTTTAAGAAGAGTCCATAGAAATTAATTCTATATTACATGCTTGGGGTAACATTTTTTCCCAACCCAATTACAAGCTTACAAAAGCTATAAAAAAATTATCCCAATATATTGTGCATACGTTCTGTCTGTGAATTTTTCCCGTATACATTTGAGTTTGCTCAATCAAGTTTTAAAGAGGGAGAGGCCAACTGATTTCCTTTTTTGCAGAATTTTTAGGTAGGAATGTGAAAAATATATAACATGAACTAAAAAAACAAAGTGTATAAGTATATATACTTTTATAACTGTATAAAAATTATGATACAAGACATAGTTATTTTATAAACATATTACTAATAAATATAGAGATTTTATCTTTCATAAACGTCTATGAATGCATGAAGCCAGAGAACAGAGAAACATAATTTGCAGATATTTTTTTAATGACACTTCTCCCTTAATAGGAAATTTCTATCCTGTTAGTTTAGTCAGATTTCATTTATAAGTAATGTTTACAATGTCTTCTTAGTAAAGTGGGCTATCGCATATAGTGAACAAAAAATGCACATCACATCTAAAAAAAAAGTAAAATTGTGAGTTCTTTCTTCTTCCTATGTATTAATCTAATCTTTATAACTGCGATCTGTAATTGGGTTCAGCCCTGCTGTTTCTTATGCTGAGATATCCAAGACTGAAATTGCATCACACAAATATCACACAAATATCAACAGCCCTGTCCAGCAGGAGCCCATGTGGCCAGTGGTGCATTTCTGTGGCCACTTGAGGTTGCTTGTGGCAGGAGGCCACGTGGCACACTGTACTGCTGCCACGAAGAGAGGCAGGTGGGGGAGGGAGTGGAGCTGCCCCAAGCGCTCCATAGGCACCCAAACACTTTTCGCCCAGAGGGAGACTGGAAACTTCGTCTGCTTGCAAATGGGGCACTTAGAAACTGAACTATTTGTCCATCTCCGAGCACCCCATTTGCAAGCAGAGAAAACTTCCAGTCTCTGTCATTTGTCCATCTGGGCTAAAAGTGTTTGGACACCTATGGGGCATTTGGAAACAGAGCACTCCATTTCCAAATGCCCTATAGGTATCCAAACACTTTTCACCCAGAGGGAGACTGGAAGCTTCATCGGCTTGCAAATGGGGCACTTGGAACGGAGCGAATCGCTCGGTTTCTAAGCACCCCATTCGCAAGCAGATGAAGCTTCCAGTCTCCCTCTGAGCGAAAAGTGCACGGTGTGTCCAGATCTCCTGTCCCACCTCTACCCCTACGCTTGGACTTACCTGCGCTGCGCCAAGAGGCTGGTGGGCTGCGGCTACGGCTGGACATTGTCGGGCCCCACATGCTCACCGTGGCTTGTGCTGGCCAAATCACACACACCCAGGCTTATTTTTGGGATAAAGCTTATATTAGGCCCACCCTAAAAAATCAGGCTCGGGCTTATTTTCGGGGTGGGTCTTATTTTCAGGGAAACACAGTATGTACCTAACATTCATGTACAATTCGTTTGTTGATAAAAATTTTACAAGCATATAAATTAAACTGGCAGAGTGATAGCAAACAGTAATATAAAACATTATTGAAGGTCTAATATTACTGTCTAATATTCAGATTAATTAACATATTTAACATGAAGGCTATTTGAAGAATGATTTGGGAGATCAGCACTGTTTGGTATGTCTAGAGATTGAACCTTAATATTCGTTCCAATTATTAGCCACATCCTGATTTTATAAAGCATGCAGACAGTAAACACACACAAAGACAAAATAAAAGATTCCAAAAAAACATGGGAGTTTGCTTACCAGAATGTAACTAACAGGGAGATATGGAATATCAGTTATGATACCTCTGATTTCTGAAAAAAGGGCATTCATTTTTTTCTTCAGGATTAACTTAGTTTTGTTTCTGAAACTGACATCTCTTAACATTATACAAGAACAAAAATTTCACCTAATCATGGAAAAGCTTAGTGATTGGTTTAATAAATATCTCCCTAATTATCTGATATCCTTCCAACTACACCTGCCAATTATTTTTGATGGCTTAGATAATTGTCATTTATTCAATTAACCATGGTTAAGGAAATCAGAGTTTCCTTCAATGTGTGAACATAATCATAAGCTCCATGCTCAATGTATCTGCATGCGTGTCTGCTTTCTTAATTTCTGCATATTTGAACTGAACATACAAAAGTGATTCTATATGCTCATTCAACCAAATACACTTAACAGGTCAATAGCCCTGATAATCACAAGAACTACATAAGTAATTTTAGTGACATGCTTAAGAACAGGGAAGATAGCCAGATTTACAAGGACACTGTAATTTAAGGGTGACTTCTCTGTCGTTCCCATACTGCTTTTAAGCATACTATATAAGAAGAAGAGGCTGAGATGGAAGGCGGGGTTAAATGTGTCAACAGTTTGGAGACATTGCATTGTCAGGAAAGACCTAGTAAGTCCAGCACCTCATGAATTTTGTTGACCCTTATCTATTGCCAATTTAGCTTTGACCAATTAGTTGGCTAGATTCTTATATTAGAGGTAGCAATAATAAACTCTTCTGTGCTTCGATCTCAGTGAATGCTCCTGGTTATTTTCACATGACACATGCTTGTGTGCAGGTAAATGCCTTGTGTATGGATTGGATCTTCTGTACTTAATGTTACTAGTGGATCTCAGGTGCCAATAAAAACAACCTAAACAAAGACCTGAAGCCAACTTCCTGATGACTTAAGATAAAAGTAAGATTTACTTCAGCTAAACTTTTCTGTCATAAAATTTGAACCACAATAATAATAAATAAAAATAAATATGTCCTCAAATTAAGTTCAGTTCCTGGTGACTTCATGGACATATCAATATAATTTTCTTGGTGAAAGCACAGAAATGAAGCTCTGTCTTCATCCTTGATACTTTTTTGACTTTCCAGTTCAGTCAACCATCCTGAACTTTCTTGAGCGATCATTCAAGTACTATCCAGGATTGACCAAACATAGCTACTATATCCAGACAAAGTTAATCAGCTGCTGCTCCCCAATGAGATACAGTAATAAAACTGGGAAAATATATTCCATACCATCATTACTACAAGTTTCATTAGTCAACAATTAATCAATAATTTATACATAGATATAAATAATCAAATGTTAGAGAAACAGTCATGTTACAGATCTCCCTTACATTTCACTTTCCTTTCCCACTGAAGTAAACATGAAAGAAAGATGCATGTCTAATAACTAGATATTGCAACAAAAGCAAAATTAGTTTGAAACATCAGAACAGCAAGGACGCTGACCCCCACTGAAGAATTTACAGAGGGTGTTCTGACAAACTGCTGCAAACATGTAAATGTGCTACTAATTTTCTGTCTACAAAGACAATGATTTTATCCATTAATTTGGTAGGCTGTCTGAGAAACAGAAAGTAGATTATCACAATCTGCATTTGCATTTTTTCAGCAACTAATTGGGACATAATGGGTATTCAAAGGTCAGTATGGTCATCAGTAAATTACTAAGATGATTGTTTCTGTCTTCCCTTAAAATGTCCTTTTGCTTTTAAATGACTATTTTTTTTTCTGAGAACACCATACTAATAAAATGAATCACATCATGCATTAATTTTCCTTTCAGTTAAACCACACCTAATGCTCATGTTAAAGTGAGGTAACTAACATTCAGTATGGATTTTTGAACATAGATCTTTTTAACATTTATATTTTAGTATATTTTATTAATCTAGGTGAAATAATATATATTTCTACTGTAGTCCATGTGTGATATGCCTTCTGCTAAATAAATAATAAATCCAACATGAACTATACAAAAAAAAAGAGAATTACAAGTTGCCCTCACTTAACTATGGTAACTGGACTGGCAAACTCTGTCACTACGTGACATGATCATAAAGCACAACATCATGTGACCGCCCTGACTTATGGTAGCAGTTGCGGCAGTCCCAGTTGTTGTCCTTAGATGAATCTGCCCTGTGATGAGCAAAAAATACCTTCACTAGATGTCTACCTCAGCCACATTCTCAAGATTTTAAATACCAGGTAGTCCTCAACTTACAACAGTTCATTCAGTGACCATTCAAAGTTAAACCGGCACTGGAAAAAGTAACTTATGACCATTTTTCAGTTACAACCTTTGAAGCATCCCCATGATCATGTGATCAAAATTCAGATGCTTGGCAACTGGTTCTTTCTTAAGACTGTTGCTGTGTTCCAAGGTCATGTGATCAGCTTTTGCAACCTTTGGACAAGCAAATTCAATAGAGAAGCAAGATTCACTTAACAACTGGGTTACTAACTTATCAACTTAACAGCTGTTAACAAGAAAGTTCGCAAAATGGGGAAAAACTCACTTAACAAATGTCTCACTTAACAACAGAAATTTTGGGCTCAATATTTGTAATCCACATATCCAACACCTAACACAGACACCATCTTCCTCAAAATGTAGCTATTAGGGTTGCGCACTGTTTTATATTTGAAGGCAAAAAGATATTTAGGGGTATGCAAAATATCTTATACAGCTCCATCCATAACTTGATAAAATAAGTCATTTAATGGCATCACATAACTGCTCACTGCAGCTGACAAGCAAATCTAAAAAATAAATATTTCTTTAAGAATTGCAGACAGATATTATGTGTCCCATACATTACAAAGTAGATTTGCCTTCATCTAAACATGTAGTCCTCGGCTTACAACTACAATTGAGCCTAAAGAAGACTGAAGTTTTAAAATGTATTTTTTTTCTTGCCTTAAGGATTTTTTTTAAATAAACCAGAAAAGAGAAGACAAAAATCTGGTTGTTATATCACATACTACTGAAAGTTTTGCACGAATGAGCTGGGAACATGCTTTGCCTAAAACTAATTGAATTGTTTTATCTCTGAATGCAACACTACTTAGGGTCATTTCCATTTTTATTCAGTCAGTTTTTATCAGCTTTCCAGTGAAATGCTAACCATTTTTCAACCTTAAGTCAAAACATTTATTTATTTGTAGCTCACTTTCATTATTTTTACAAATAACTCAACGTCGCAAACATATCTAACACACCTCTCTCTTTCTATTTTCCCCACAACAATAACCCTGTGAAGTGGGTTGGGCCGAGAGAGAGGGTCTGGCCCAAAACTACCCAGCTGGCTTTCATGGCTAAGGCGAGACTCGAATTCAGAGCCTGCTTTCTATCCTGTTGCCTTAACCATTAGATATTTTCCCATTTCAATCCAATTATCTATAAAACTTTTGCTCTTTCCTTACTTTTCTACAAATTACCATTTTTCATGTAAAAATACAATAACTGTGCACTGCCTAAAATTGAACTCATGAAACTCCTAATGGAAAAAGGTAAGATAGAAGTGCTAAAAATGGTAAAGTTCAGGCTTTCCAGTTTGTGAAAAATCTTTTCATTTTATGATTTTAGATAACTTAATGACACTGCTGTTTCAGATTAAACTTACTATGCATTTTAATTTTTAATGTTTCAATGTTTGTACTATTGTAACTGCTCTTATTTTTCTAAATTTTGTTCACTGCCCAAAGTCATTTGGTGAGATGGGTTAGCCATGTAAAACAAATACATAAATAAATAAATAAAGTTGAGGTTATTTTACCAAACTAAATTGTCTCAAGTTCTCCCAAATACTCCACAAATAAAAATCGGTATGACATTTAAAATAAAAGAACAAAGCATATCCTATAGAAATTATGATGTTTTCCCTAGTTAAAATGAATGTTTCTTTATTAAAACATTAAATTGTATTTCTTTCCATAATAATAGTTTTCAGCTTAATCTCTGTTCAAACATGGTACCATTTAGTGACATTCATCCCCAACAAGCCACTTCAAGGTAAATTTGGAAACTCTGGATTATGTCACTCAATGTGGAAGATTCAAAATCAAGATGAGAGGTAGTTCTTAACCTACAACTATAATTGAGCCAAGAATTATGCTCATCAGTCATGCTGGTCATTAAGCAGGTCACCATGTAACTACACTCAATTTTATGAGCTTTTTTACAGTGGCCATTAAGAAACGTGGCAGTTGTGAAGCAAACTCATTGTTTGCAATGTCTGTTTTTTGCCGGAAACCACCAGTAAATGCTGGTTTCCAGCAAAAAACCCCATCATAAATCATGGTCATGTAACTGCATGGATGGTGCAAATGGCCATAAATGAGAAGCTGGTTTCCGAGTACCTAGTGCATTCGTGTGACTGGGGGGAATTAATCATCAGAACTTTAATCCGGATTGTAAGTAGTTTAGGGGAGGGGGTCTGTTCTAACTTTGAATTATTACTAAGCGATTGGTAATAAGTCGACACCTTATTATATATGCACACACACAGAAGACATGGCAGCAGTGACCACATGAATTGCCTATTAGTTTAATCCAGTGTTTCTTAACCTCAGCAACTTTAAGATATCTGGACTTCAAATTCCAGAATTTCCCAGGCAGCATGCATACTATACAAACTCTGAGAAACACTGGTTTAATTAATTTGAAATCTTTCAGCATTTAAGCAAATAGCTAAATGGTGCTCAGAATGGATTTGTAACTCTCAATCATACGAAGAAATTATTTCAGCAATGTATAATGTTTAGCATTGGAAAGCTCAATAGCTACGAAGGAACACACTGTATTTAGGTCTTACTTAATACAAATGGAGAAAAGTTTTGTCTAAAATCAAAACAAAATAAAGCATATTTTGTTATTCTCATAGGTGCCAAAATGACAAATGAGACCTTGAATCTATGGTGTGGAGCTTACTGTTGTCGTTCTTCCAGGACTTCTTCCCTCTTTTTCCCACAGCAACATATCTGTAGTTGCTCTTCCTTTTCTTCCTTCAGTTACAGCACATATGTCGCTTGCATTCAGTTGCATACACGGCTTTTCATGGCAGCTGATTGAGCTAGTGATGAACCCTACTTTTGTCAAATGGCTCCCGCCAGCTTCAGTGCAAGTCTTTCGCAACCAATGGCCTCCTGATCACACTGCTGAATACTCATGCTGCTCACAGGCCACTCATAATGACTGCACCGCTTTTGTGTAGAACTTTTTCTTCAAGGATTAAAAAAAAAAGAAGAAGAGCACAACTCATCCCTATATCCCCACAAACCTTGAAGGATATGTGGGTTTTGCAGGGATCTTTTGCAGTGCCGCAGGCTGCTTATACTTCACTCTGCTGTGAGTAATTAAAAAGAAACACTAACATGCAGTGATACAACTGAGAGGCTCCTCAATCGAGACTATGAAAGAACTGTGTCTAATGGAGAAAACAGCATGAGTCACATCATGCAAATGGAACAACTCTCTGCTTTTCCAGATCAGCAAGCAGTTTTGAAGACCAGCAGCTATGAGAAAGCCTCATAGAGCCTCCCAATTGAGCTGACCCAATGACATCCAGTACAAGCATGCAAGAAGAAGGTGAAGGCAGTACAAATATATTGCAGCACTAACTTTTATAAAGCCCACCCACACAAAAGCCTATCATTTTTGTGAATGTAAAGAAAAAAAGAAAGGAAAAACCACAGATGCAAGACAATCTTTATGCATATACTTAGAAGTGGTTCTCAAAAGCTTCCTGTGTTAATTTACTTATTAAGTTTGAATCTCAAAGACAGATATAAATTTTGCAAAACCTTTTACTCTGGAATATCAATGGGATTTGTGTTGGTTTTTCACAATCAACACTTACTACTGCAGAATTCTTTAAAGAAACAAAATAAAAAAAATTGCATTCATTCTATTTTGGGCCCTTATATCACCCACATAAACATAATAAAGAGAAACAGCATTCCTTGTAGAATTAATTCCTATTTTCCTGCAGCTCAAAGCTGCAGCTATCAACACAGTGATGAACCTTAGAGATACTTTGACAGATAGATATAGAACAGCAGGTGTACTTTTGCCTTGTCAGGCCATTTCGCATGGAGACAATGTCAGCTTGGCAAAGTAACAAGTATCTTTACATATTCTGGAAAGAATAAAAATGTTAATGTAACACTTACGATCAAGCCCGTTGACATATCTCATTGTAATTTCACAGTGCCCCCATACCGCACTGACTATGGGATACAGTTTTTTCCCTTTTAAGCCCCTGAAGGCCACTCCAAGATACTGTCCATCCACGATGAAGCTAAGGGTTCCTTCATCCATATCCAAAACCACCAATAAGGAGTCTGGAAGTACAAAAGACTCATCTGGTTCCAAAAACACAGGATAGGTCACTCCAGGCTGGTTTTTGCAATTGTGGTAAAGTTTGTTCCGTCCAAGGTCCCAGCCCCATGATTCACTATTGCTACCAACCAATGATGTATATCCTACAGAATGCAAAGGGGCTTCTGCTGTTGAGATCCCAACTACTGCATGTGTTCCTCGTTGCCTTATGGGCCAGTGAATCTGCCAAACATGGAGTCCCCTTGTGTAGCCAACTTTTCCCCTGATGCAATCTGTGCTTTGGGCAACCGGGTGTCTATGAAAGGTTAGTCTGTCGTCTTCCTTCACAAATATATTTAAGGATCGATCTTCGTTGTTCCAAGCATGTTTGTATTGGATCTCCAAGTGGGCTGGGGGCATATCTAGCAACATATCCAATCGTGCAGGCTTGCAGAAATCTGGTCCCCTCAGTTCTCGTTTAACTGGTCTATATGGGGGATCCCGAACATCCACAGACTTTATGCTCCCTGAGATTTTTTGGCCCATCGCTCAGCTGCAGTTTGCTTGGTTGCAGGGAGTGAAGGGTAGATGTGGGCCCAGTGTCAAGTCATGAAAGCACTTTCAAGCTGAGCCAATGACTCACTATGCACCAACTTGATTTACTCCTTTCTGGACTCTTTCAGAGCCAATGTTTTCTGAAAACACACTTCTGAAATAAAGCAGAAAGTCACCAGTTAAAAAGTAGCCAAATTATAAACCACATAATTATTCTTTCAAAAGAAAAACAGAAAGGAAAACAAGAGAAGGGGGATTTGTGCCAAGTTGCTTTAAAATTAAGACTTAACTATTCTCAGCTTCATGGCCTTTGTACTTCAGTGCTCGTTACCCAGACTGTCAGCTGGATATATTGAGTCTACAGTTTAAGAGCACAGACAGTCATTTCCTTTTTTCCACAACAGACATTCCACACCTTTTGCCCTTCCACCCAGAGTCTAGTCAAGAGGGATGTGACACTGTACAAACAGCTTGCCCCTATTATCAGGTATTTTCATTTCTAATTCTTTATTCTACCTTAAAGACATTCTTTATGCAAACATTCACTTTTACCTCTTTCTCTTATTAAATCTACCTTTTATTCCAAGGAGATGCAGACAAGCATGTTCATACGAGAGGAAAAAAAAGATGAAACCACCGTGTTTCCTATAAAAATACGTAAAGCTTAACATCTTAACAATTAATATAGCTTTCGAAAGAGAGGTGGGGGTATAGAAATTTATGTAGGTGTTTTTTGATTAGCAAGTCCTATGAACTGTTTTGTTTTAAAATTAGAAGCAAAGCTATTAAGAAGTATTGTTGCTATATTGAACAACTTATTCCATTATATCACATTGGACCCCAACATTACATAGGTTTGGTATAATTCCCTTATCACAGAACTTTCTCCTTAATGTTCAAGCTTTTTAATCATATTACTATAAAAGAAGCATACAATTTCATAACTATATTCTATACAAAGAATAATGTATCATGATTTGTATGGAAGAGCTGTTCTGCAAGTAAAAAAATACTTTGATTAGAGCTACAAAATACACTATTCAGATGAACGTTTCTAGACTCCAGATAATATATATTGAATTATGATGTTAATTGGAACTGGAATTTCCATCACTAAACAATGCTGTTGTTAGACAAAACATCACACATTCACATTGCTTAGCAATGGCAATTCCAAAACTCCGCTTTGCTGTTATTAACTGAATCCTGCCAGTAGTTCAGTGAGGACTCAGCCCAAGCTAGGTCATTTTTTGCTTTGTTTCTTTCAGCCCCAAACTTCAGTATGATAAGGGATCTCACCACCACCGCCTATCTCCTCCCCATCTTTGTCCATTGGTTGCCCTTCACAGTGGTATTCTTCAGCGCAGTGGTGGCACAGTTAGCATGTTCTGTTCTTGTGATGCTTTGGAAGGCCTCAGAACCTTTTTGAAAGCTTTCCAAACATCCTGAGAATGGAGCATAGTATTTGCTGAATGGAAGGTGCACCATTCTTGTATTGTTTCAGAAGGTCTTAGTTATGTAGGCCAGAGGTCTCCAACCTTTTGAGCACTAGGAACCGGTTTCATGGAGAGAGGTTTTTCTGCGGACCGGAGGGGGCATGGTATCATGTACTGCCTGCATCCCCCGGATGGGGCTTTGTTTGCGTGGCCCGATTTCTGGCATGCTTCGGCCCGGTGCTGGTCCACAGATCAGGGATTGGGGACCCCTGATGTAAGGTATCCAAAAAGAGCAGAGATGGCGGGAGAGCTAGGTGGGTTCGTGGGAATTGAAGGCCTTTGCATTTATAAGTGCAGGCAGGCTCTCAAGTTTACAAATTTTGATCACGCAACTATGGAGATGCTGCATGCTAGTGCTCAGGAACTACCGGTAAGTTTATGTACCATTCATTCAGTGCCTCCATAACTTCAAACACTCAATGATAAATGGTCATAACTCAAGGATTACCTGTACAATAACAGTAAAACAAATTTATTTCACAAATCTGAGTTTCATATTCAGTTCTATTATGCCTTCCTACTCATATTGTCTTATTAAGGCTATTTAATTACATAATTCAATTATATATTACATTGTGAGTAAACATTCTCACAAATTATGGTTGGCACCTCCTAACTGACCTATTTTTTTTAAAAAAAAAATTAACCATGGTCTTCTCTAAAATTCTCTGAGCTTGATTTTGAATTGCAAACATTTCATTACCATACTAGATACTATCATCAATAAAGATGTGGAACAGTAAAGTTTGATGGCTAGCAAATGTTATGTATGTATATTTACGCTAGGTTATTTGTAAAACTACCTTTTCCCCGTTATTTCTGCTTTATCCACAAGAACTAGCAGAGAGGGCGTGTACTGGATCCCATTATTAAACAGTCAGACTGTTGGAACCAAGAGTTGTGCCTTTTATGTGGCAGCACCTGCCTTGTGGAACAACACCTTTCCCCCCACCTCCAAGATCCAGATGGTATCAACTGTGTAAACTTGATTATCTCCCAGGTATTTGAGCCAGGAAGTTAGGCAAGCTCTGTTATTTATGTGATTTTAGGATTAAAAGGTATCATTTGTGAGCATCGTGAGCTTTTTAACTGTTTTGCATTTAATTTTTGTACAGCACTCAAAATCACTGTTGTAAAATGGGTACATTTGATGGTTGTAGTTTCCCAGGATCATGTGATCATCCTCTGTGACCTTCCCAGCTGACTTCAGAGAAGCGAAGTTAATGAGGGAAGCCAGATTCACTGAACACCATGTGATTCATTAACAACTGCAGTGATATAACAACCTTGACAAAAAAAGGCTGTAAAATTGGGTACAATTCACTCAACAATCAGCTTGCTTAGTCACAGAAATTCTGATCCCAATTCTGGTTGCAAATCCATCAACCTGTAAAGTTGTGTTATGAAAGTAAACGTTATTTGGAACTAGTATTTGGATGGCGACCTCTAAAAAAGCCCAGGGCTAGAGCTTTGAAAAATTTAAAAAGAAATAAAACCATCATGGACGAGTGCAGTTGAAAATCATTTCTGTATAGTTGCCAAGAAAACATGTAGTGATCAGTAGCTGAAATCAGCTCAAGGGAGTCTTTATCTTTCTATAAGACTGGAAGCTTACAAAATGGAATAAATATTTTATTCCATAAAAGATGATGGATTTTATTCGATAGAAGATTATACTGTACATTGTAGCAAATACCATCTGGCTAAGAACCTCTGAACAATATTATATAATATATGTTTAAAGTTGTCATAGTGTATTAGGCTAATCTCAAATGAAGCATGGTTTAATCTTACAATCAATATCTCAAGATAATTTGCCTTGCTAAAGAAAGTTGGTAAATGAAAAGAGATAATTGTTAATTATCCTGTCTTTAGTCACCACTGATGGTTCAAATTGTATGCCTTAAATAGGCTATTTTTAAAACTGAGTCCAAATCCTTATATATTCTCGGTCAACTTATTTGGTTGTTATGGTCAAGGATGGTAGTAACTGAGATTCAAGATATCTAGATAATGTTATACAAAATGAGGTAATTTAAGATTGTTTTCCAAAAACCTAAGAAAATGTGTTTAGTGATTGTGAGGCGAGCAGCATCTACTGTATTTTTTTGCCCTCTCTACTCTCAGAGACTGCCTGGACAAGTTCCTGCAGTTTTGTTGACAAGTTTTTCAGAAGTGGTTTGCCACTGTCTCCTTCCTAGAGCAATATCTGCAGCTGAGATCATGAATTCCCCTACATTACATGACAAATTGCTATTTTTAAGATTTCACATCTGTCCTGTGGGAAAGGTCACTAATTAAGTCATATCAGAAGGCCTATATCTCTGCTAAAATGTTCTCTAATATTTTTTGCTTAGCTCTTAATAATTTGCTGGAAGAAAAAAAATAAGGAGTAAAAATATTTTTGTGGTTTCACATGTATACCCTACATAATGGAAAAAATGCTCAGGATAGCAGCTCTGTTTGCCCATAGCAGAGAGAAATCTAAATTGAAGCAGGAAAAAGAGTGTTAGTTTTATTACCCAGTGTTTTTCATGGAACTGCAAAGATATTTAATAGGGCATTATTGTCAGTGCCAATTATGAAACCTTGCAAAAATTAAGTTGGGCAGTCAGAATTCCACTATTGAAAAATCACCTGTATCACAATGTATTCAGACAGAATACATTGAAAGCAAGTGAGATTATCATGTTTAATTGTGAAGAAAGATCTAACTATGAAAATAGTGACAAAACTAAAGAGTATCATGGTGAATCCATATTAAACCTGAGTCAATAATATAGTTCTGTCCTCATCTGCATAGTTGTCCAGGCAGTTTCTGAGAACTGGATCCAAATAAATGGAAGAAAAGAAATAAAAAAACAGATTTCATTTTTGGAGAAGGCTTTTTAAATTTGAAATTTCCTTCCATTAATATCTGTGGCACATTTCTTTTACATTCCAAGTACTATTGTAAAAACTTTGTTTTCTTTTTTCAAATACTGTAGTTGCTACTTCTTTACTAGGTATTGCTGTTGATTTTGCTCCGCTAGGTACTTATCTCCATTTCTTTAAGCCATTGAGTTAGCATCGTCCAAAGATGTTTCTGCAGAACGGAACATGGAATGTTGAAGTGGTACCTATTTATCTACTTACATTTCTCACTTAAGTGTTACCTATTTATCAACTTGCATTACATGCTTTTGAACTACTAGGTTGGCAGGAACTGAGGCAAGTGATGGGAGCTCACTCTGTCACACAGTGGTAAGGCTCGAACTGCTGGAGCATAGACTTCTCTAGCATCATTTAAGCCACTGAAGCACTGTGCCTTTTAGAACAAATTAGCAATTATTGCAAAAATCATTTCCATACATATACATAATCATTCAATAAGTATATTCCATTTATCAACATGAATACTTATTAAAGTTTTCCTGCCTATAAACTTACCTTACAACAATTATCACTTTTTGCTTATCCTGGGTTTAATATTAAAGTATAATGGCAATATTCTCCTGTCACAATAATTGAATTTATAGTTATCTTATTGGTTCTACTCTGCAAGCAACTCTAAAAGATTAATATAGGACACCTCTGAGAGTTGCACACCTACAAGATGTAACAAATCTGGAGAACACTGTGCCAGCCAACATGGCTATTTCTATGGACAACTTGCTTTTCACTTGCCAACTTTCTGCTCTACCCAATTCTTCAAAATATATATATAAATGAGCCTCCATACTGAAAAAACACACACATGCTATTAGTGCAATATTTTATTTACAAGCATTACTTGAGTCCTGTATAGGTTCCAGAGGCAATTGCAGAAAACGAAGAAATAAATGTATGTTCATAGTCCAATGTCTTCTTTGCTGGTGCACCTATTTGTCCAGTAAAAAAAAGAAAAAGAACCTTCCCCAAAAAGGTTGCTGGAAGAGTGTGTGCTGCAGGGATACTGTGTTGGGTTACAAACTTTTGCTATACAAACAAACTTGTCTGTAAACTGAAATTGGGACAAGCAGGAAAGGGTCTGCTTCTGGTGTGCCACAGACATATATGGTGCATTGGAAACCAATTTCCTCTCAATCTCTCCCAATTTCTGGGCCCTTGGAGTTGTGGACAGGTGCAACAGAGTTCTCACCCCACACAAGTAGCACTATTATGGCACATCTAATAGGTCTGGGCTGTGGAGGGGGAGAACAGAGGAAAAGAAGTCAGGAGAAGATGAGAAAGAGACAACTTCCAGCACACCGCATGGGTATGTGGTGTGCCAAAAACCAACCTTCTCCTGTCCTCTCCCCCTTGGTCCTGTCATCTTCCCCTTCTTTTAAGCTTGGGGGATGTGGTGGGTCAGTGGTTATGCCAGTAAAAGCTACCCTGGAAGACAAAATGGTAGCAGTAGAAATTACCATGAGGCTACCCCAAAACAGGAAGCATTGCCAGAGTGAACCCAGAAAATTCTTGGAATTGGAGGTTTAAGACTTCCTATTTTTACTCCAACAGAGTTAGACATTCATTACAACACAGCTTTCCTCTAGCACACAAACTGATTACTGTTTCAGGCTCACAAGCATCCAGAACAATTGATTTCAGAATATATTAATACATGGATCATGAAGTCAGTTATGGCATATCAGATCAAAGAGGAAAGAGAAGAAATAAGTGTATACAGTCATGGTTGACTTAACTATAATTTATAGGCCTATTTTATTTTATCATACTTAGTTTGAAAATAAACATACTTTCATTCAGCAGAAGATCTATGGTAAGATGATTATTTTAAAAAGATAAAATACGTGACATAAGTTTTTTACAAGCTCTTTTTTAAAAAATATGGAAAAGCTAGATTAATCCATATAGGGCACAGGTGTCAAACTCACGACGCCACATGACATATCACGATGTATCGTGACTTTTTCCCCATTGCCGGCAATGGGGTGGGCGCGGTTTTGGCGTGACGCATCCGGCCCGCTGGCTGGCAAGTTGATACCCCTGATATAGGGGAAGAAAAAAAGGATTCACAAAATGCTGAATAGAAAACAATGTTGCTAGAGAGATTAAACAAATAAGCAAAGACAAAACCTTCAGGATTTTAAATATTATTTCTGAATATCAGTTTTCCTTGAACAAACTGGCACACACATGTATGTAATGAATTAATAGTTCTACCAGTTCTATTCTGAAACCAGTCTTGTATAAGTCATTAAGAAGCACTTGCGGGAGGCTAGACAGGCATTCATAGCACACCAATTAAATACATTATTAAAATATTTTAGGAGCTGACAGTAGGACTGAAGACATCTGGAATTTTAGATGCAGACTGTGAAGTAGGGAAAAAATAATCTTCCTGCTTCAAAAAAGTAAACGTTTTACCTAACATTTATCAGCATATTTTTAAAATAATCCAGTTAATTAAATGCAAGAATAGAAAATGCTGGAAAGTATATATAATAATTTTAATTAGACTAGGATAATAGTATATGCACCGTAGTTAAGTGTGCTTTTGACATAGCTATTGTTCTTGGCTGATAAAATGCCATTAGGTCATTATGCTTCAACTGTATATATTAAGAAGGAAGGTGATGCAGAAAATATAGGATATTTTCCAGTCTAATCAAACTTTTCAGCTTCTTTTATTATTGGTCAACCTAGAACCTGTTCTCAGTGTTCCAACCTTTTCAGCACAAGCCAAGTGAAATCAGCATAAAAATAAAACATAAAAACCTTTATTGTTACACATTCATTGTCTAATCCAGTGGTACTTTATACCACTGCATATCACAAGAAAGTTGGGCCCAATACAAATTGCGTGAATGTTCAAACACCCACAACCTTTGCTGATATCTGTAAAAAACAAGACAGATATTAAAATTATGGATATTTTTCAGCTTAAAGTAAGAAGAAATTGTCTTTTTTATAGTCTTCATATAATTTACTTTTCTTTACCAGGCATTTCTAAAGAAAAAAAACACCCAACCTTGATTTTAATATATCTTCATTGTTTTCTTTGTGTATTGCTTAATTTATCAGCTACTTTGAAAACATAATTTCATGTTTAGAATCATAATTGTGCATAATCTTTCAAAAATGTATAAAGTGCTTAAAGCAATATAAAAGACTGCATCATTTACTTCCAATCTGGAAAAGGCTAATATTTTAATTATGGGAACACATGAATAAAATTAGGTATATTAGATAAAATCCTTGCTAATTTGTTGTACTTCAGAATGGTTCTTTGCTGTCCTTGGAGCATTAATATCTGTATCATGAACAACAGAGAAGAAAACTGTGCAGAATTCTGTGCAGTTCATTCTAGCTGAGGAACCAATCTGTTTAAATACTTTCAAGTTCCAAATATCAAAAAGTATAATTTCCTCAAGATCTTACCTTTAGGAACAATAAGAGCAAGAAAAAAGTATAGAAAAAAGAGTGACCAATATATTTGCATTACAGAGAGATTCTATAACATTAGGGAGAACTATCAATTGTATTTTAAAAAAAAAGATTAAGGGATTACAGGATACTCCCTTGGGGAAAAACCTTGCTGGCTGAATTTTGAGGAAGCATTCATTTAAGTACTTACAATGAGTTTTGATTGGTTTTCCAATGACAAAAGGCAAATACCCCACTGAGAACAAGCATTCTTTACTTTCAAACTTCTACTATTATCTGTTGATTATGCAACAATGCTTTCAACAAAGACTTTGGTGGTAAAGGAAACTGGCAAAGTGAGTATCTCTTTATGCTATTTAGTGACACTGTTGGTGAATTTCAATTATAGGAACATGAATAGAACCTGTCTGAATTCTATATATATCAGCTGTTGTTTGGGGATTTGCAGCTTAGTATAAGCTTTCTTACAAGTTTCAAACCTTTGAAAACTTTCCTAAAGCATTATTGTATGGGAGAAAACTTTAACAATCACAACATTAAGAATTATAATTATAGATCATAGTATCTCCCATTCCATTCTGATTTTTTTATTGATTGTATTTTTCTCTAGAAAATAATTAATTTATAATCAAGCCAGTTTAAAACTCTAAATGCTATAAGACACAGTTATGATACATATATTTACCCAAACTAATGTTGCCACAAAGTGATAAAATGTACAACAGAAAAGCGAAAACTCTAATAACTACAACTTACAGCATTCCCGAGATATAAAAGGGCATAGTATCAGTTATAATTCAGCAACATCCCAGATTTACAGAATGATAAAATAATGCAAAGACACAATAAAGGAATCTTATGCATATTTACTTTTGCAGAATTTACTGTTTCAGAATTCCAAATTTCAACAAGTAATTCAGTGGAACTGGAATGTGCAACTTTTGAGGCCAAACCAGAAGAGGCATAGAATCCAGCTTCAATTGGGAATTGCAAGTAAATTGATTATACAGAAACTTTTAAGAGTATTACTGAAAAACAATGTTTTGTTTTGCAAAATAGTATCCTTTCTGGCTATAGCTTTCCTCTTGTTACATATAAAACATAAAATTCTGGATCTTTTCACTGTTACTGGAAAGAAGTACTTATCAAAACAACTCGTACAGAACTTAATGTCATATTCTGCATAACCTTCCTTTTAATGAAGCAGAAATAAAATACCAAGAATCCCAAGAATACTGGTGAATAGGAAATTGAGGGATTCTGGTTCATTTTGAACATGGTTGCAAGTCTCTAATTGTGTAAGTTCTGAGGGGTCAAAATACAAAACAAGCAAGATGGTAAAACACAGCATCATGATGGGAGTTGCGACTTGTGTGTTCAAAAGAAGTGGGGTTTCCACTACCTGCAGGGGACAAATAAATCAGGACAAGCCATTGCTCATTGTGTTGCAAACTTGGCTTACTTTATAGTCTGTCATGATGTTGCACATACCTAAGAGACAATGCTTATTGCAAGAGTCATTCTGACAAAACTACTTGAATTTTTGATGCTTCTATTTACTTATTTTTATGCATTCATCATATGTCAATACCAGCCATCTCCCCTAAGTGACTCTATTAACAGATCTGGACAGTTTTGAAGGATTAGCAGTTGGCACAGTTAGGAAAACACTTTAAAAAGTGCTCAGCTGCTACACACTGCAAAATTCCAGGCTCCTATGAATCCACTACCAAATGATTGCACAGCTTGCTGGATGCACTCATATTTACTTTTAAAGCATTAAATAGCTAAAGAACTGACTATTTAGAAGGCTGCCTCTCCCATAATATTGTTTGATGGAAGATAAATCTAAATGAGAGCATAGAATCACCAAATAAAACAGCTGAATGGGCTATCTAGACCACTAAACCCAATCTGTGCAGGAATATAAAGATATTTGAGATAGCTGTCTTGCTTTTATTTTAACATATTACTTAGTGTGCAGAGAATAGCCTTCTTTTGTATTGCTCCCACACTGTGGAATGCACATTTTCTGGAACTGTTTTTGTCCATCGCTATCTTGGTGTTTAGAAGATACCTGGTTCTGCTTAAGTTAATTTTAGTATCCAATTTAATGTATGTTTTACTGTCAAATACTCGATTGAGTGAAAAAGCAAGAGTATAAACTGAATAAGGAAAACTAAATAAGCGAAGAAACCATAATTTGCAACAAAGCAACATGTCAAACACAGTTTTTAGTGCAGGGAAATGAAACTTCAGATAAAACATACTGGAAGAAAACTAAATTTACAGTTTGACAGGCAAAGGTCTTTCTTTCATCATCTTTGGTAGCAGGAAGCAAATTTAGAGGGTTTTTTGTGTGTGGGGGTGAAATTTATTTATATTCTCCCATTTTTCCAAGTAATTCTGAATGATATACTAATTATTGTAAATATTATGTTTACCAGATGTTAACTGGTTCAAATGTCATTAGCTCAACCATGGTGTAAAGAAAATATGATTTAGTCAGGCTGATTGAGACAGTGTCAGTACTAGCATAAAGAGCCCATATTTAAGTTCCACAATATTGTAAAGATATTACATTTGAAGTAAAAACAATCAGTGGTTCAAAGACATCACAACTCAACATTAAGGGTATGCACACCTCAAAAATGATTTGGAAGAAATGCTTTAGAACATTTTAGATTAACTGCATCAGATCATTGTTTAGGCTGTGGCTCTTCCTCTTTTCTCCCTATGTTATTCTTACGGACCATTACAGAGGTAGACAAAGTTAGATAGATATAGAAATCTGTTCTAATAATATGGTTACATATACAAAAATAAGATATAAATTAATAAATTAGAACATATCCAGCTAAGAGGGACTAATGAGCTGAGGTGAAAAAGGAGAGATTGTTTGAGAGTTTGGGTATGTTTAGCCTGTATAAAACTTTTGGAAGGCAACATCATTGTCTTCAAATATCTAAAAGGCTATCATGGAAAAGATAAGGCAAATGGTCCAGAAGATAGAATAAAAAGGAGTTTAAAAGAAAGATACTTAGACATTGGGGAAAATATATTCTGTTGAATATATTCTGTTGAAATACTGTTCAACAATAGAATTAATTGCCTTGAGATATGGTCAGCGATTTTTCAAGAAGTGTTTCAACAGAAACTAGATGACTTTCTGCAGGGATGTGTAATTACTTGATTTCTAGGTTGGGCAGGGGTTATGCCTAGTTCAGCCCCCAGTCCATGACCCAGTACCAGTCCATTGGGAACTAGACAGCGGAAGCAATAAGGTGAGTGTTTACGAAGCTGCACTTGCGTGAGCAGAGGAAAAGCATGCATGCACGCAGCTCCATTTGAGCAATTGGCGGGCGCATGTGTCCAACGCTTGCACAAATGGAGCTGTGTGTGTGTGTGCATGCTTGCCCACCGCTCATACCAAACCATCCCCTCCCCCCAGTCTGCAAAACTGGAAAGGTTGGGGAATTCTGGGCTAGTTCACAGCCAACACCCATTATAATTCTTTCATTCTATGAACATTAAAAAAATGAACACTTTAAAAAAGATTCCAGAAAAAAAATCTGAATTTATCCTACTATATCTGGGCTTCAAAAGCCAGAATGATCAATGCAGCAAAAAATGATACATTTTTGCATCTTTTTGTTGTCATCTCATAATCACCAAGATTTTTGCAGCCCTTATCTGTAGCCTTACAATTCTTCTTGATAGCTATATGAAATGCTTCTGTAATTTAAGAATAAAATGTGTGGAAATGATATCCATCAAACTTTCAATTTCATACATAATGGTTTTATTTCACCATGAAATAGATAGATATCACTTGATGATCTGGAACATTTAAATATCTGACCAGGCTACAGATTTCTATTAGAAATTATAACCTCTTAGCCAAATGCTGTAAAAAAAGACTTGAGAAAGTAAAAAAAAAATGAATTTCAATCGGAATATTAACAATCAAATCTTATCCACCTTTATGAACTATACAAATATTTCGTACTTGCCTATTCTCTGCTCTCAGTTAAAATTGTGCAAGAAATACAATCTATCAAAATCTGGAACCTTACATAACTCGTAGTAAACCCTCTAAATTTAACATGTCTTAATTCTGAAGAGGAAAATACGAGATTTAATTGCCAGAGTTTAACATAACCAACTGTCTCCTACTGGAAAAAGTTTTGCAAAACATGGATATGTTGCTTAATGCAATTTTCAAAAGATATGGAACTACCCTCATGAAATAAGTGCTTTGTTTCACTATTGTTTTTTTTATTTAAAATAAAGATTTTTTTTCAGAAAAGTTAATACCAATAAGTGGACAGAGAATGAATAATGACTAATGCTCAACTTAACTTAATAAATCCTGCTAAGCAAAGTACATTGTGCTGTTTTATAATATATATATTATATAAAAATATATAAAAAGAGATACAGTCCTTCACTTACAACAATTGAGCCCCAAATGTCCATTGCCAATCAAGACAGTTATGATCTTTTATGATCTTTCTTGCCATTGTTAAGTGAATTACTTAAGTTGTTAAAATTAGTAACATGGTTGTTAAATAATTCTGAATTCCCTATTGACTTTGTTTGTCAGAAGCTTGCAAAAGGTGATCACATAACCCCAGGACACTGCAACACTTATAAATACATGCCAGTTGCTAAGCATCCAAATTTAATCACTGACCAAGGGTCTGCTGCAATGTCGTGTGAAAAATGGTCATCAGTCATTTTTTTTCAGTGCCACTGTAACTTTGGATGGTCACTAAACAAAGGACTAAGTGGTGGACTACCTAATAATTTGCTGGGGGGTTGAATTAGTTTACAGAAGATGTTTACAAGAGACACTGTGGCTCCAAATTGTATTTCATAAGGGAAACAGATTTATTTGCTCATAATTTGTGCTAATTCATAATGTACTGCAGTTTGGCTTTGGTTTAGTACTGTGTAACTGGCTGAGGAGGTTTGGAGTGGGCATCACCATTCTGTGGTTATTCTGCTCTTTCCTCTGAGATCAGTTTGAGTGATCTATAGGGAAACATTGGAGCCATAGGCTCCTGCTTTCTGGAGTGCTTCTGAGTTTTACCCCATCTGCCCTCTTTTTCAATATCTAGTGTACATGAAGCCACTCAAGATATCATCTATTGGTATGGTGTGAGGTATGATCAATATGTGGAGGTACCCAGTTGTACAGCTCAGTTCCCAGATATCCAAATGAAGTTGTAAAGGTTTTTTCCCCCAGCATCTAGGTGGGGAAGAACATGTTGCGCTCAATCTTTCAGATCTGAATATCTATGGGGTTTGGATCTCTGCGATCTGAAGGTTGCAGGATTTCCATCTTTGGTTCTAGATGAGGTGGAATTATCTTGTTCAAGCTTAGTGTGCAATCTGGGGGTTCTATTGAAGAGCAGAGGACAGCTAAATCTTTGCACATTGTGTGCCAGTTATGCCCATTCCTAGAGTGGAAAGTCCTGCTCATGGTCACTTAAGTTGGTACCTCCCAATTAGATTGTTGCAATGCACTTTACGTGGGGCTGCCCCTGAAGATCATCCAGAAGCTTCAGTTGTTCTAGAATGCAGCAATACAATTAATTATGGGCACATCTTATAAGGCTCATGGAATATTGCTACTCTGCAAGCTACACTGGCTTGAAACAGTGGGTGTGATTCAAGATGCTGGTTATCACCTTTAAAGCCCTACATGGCATAGGACTAGGATATGTGAGGAACCACCTGCCAACAACATCTGCAGGCCTCACATGATCCCACAGTTCAAAGAAGTTTCTTCTTTTAAAGTCTTGTCATTTTATGGTAACTGAGAAGCATGACTTCACTGTGTCTGCCCGTTCTCTGGAATGTCCATCCCACCCAATACACAACAAGCCCAATTGTTCTCACCTTTAGAAAAACTATTAAGACCTGGTTTTTTTCCCAGGGATTTGGGAGTTGAGACCCCGCCTCCCTTTGTTTTTGTTTTTTTTTAGTGCTTGGCTGCCAATTTATATTTTATATTTTATTCTTATATACTGTACATGTTTCATTCTACCTGGGAGCAGAAATTATTATTTGTTGTGTTGTATGCTTCCCAGAGTTACACTGTTTGAGTTGGGTGCCTAATAAATCTAGTTAATATTGACATAAATTAATATATTCATTTATACATTTTAATGAACTATATTTAATAAAAACATGGCTTAACATCTTCATGCTGAGAGTGATGGGAGTGTAGTCCACCATATCTGGAGGCTACCATATTGAGGAAGGCTGTGTTAACTATTAAAGGACACTGATTAGGTTTTTATGTTATGCTAAGCTATGATTTATTTTAACCTCCACACTAGAAACTTAAGCTACAAATTAACAAATGTTGCATATAGCTAAAACTTTTGACTTAACATATAAATTGATTCAGACTTGCATATGCTCAATGCATTTTGCATTTATCATTAATTTTTGAGTAGTTTAAACTGTACTGCAATTTCATTAATTTATGTGGCGTTTAATATGGATTATACATTCTAAATTTGCAACAATATAAACTTGAAACTACAATTTACCATAGTCTTTCCCAGCAAGGAACTTTACCAACACCTGAATTTCAAGCTGCATAGTCCTCTATCCAGGAAGGATACTGGCAATAACACATGAACAATTTGTCCAACATATCTGGACAACACATCTGGGAATGGCGATTACCATATAGCAGTAACTTGTAGTAAGAATTGTAGTGATCATGCCTGGTGGGATACATCATTTTTTTCTATCTGCAATTGGAATTTTACTCTACATCTGGAACCCATTAACAAAGGACTGTACGGATAAAGATAATGACCAATTTTAATTATAATGGTCACTTTATCTCATATGGACCCAGCACAGCCTAGTTGAAACTATGATGACATTATGATGCACTTACCCCTCATACATAGAAACTCATACATAGTAGACTGTTTTACGCTAAATTTTCTAGCTTATCAATAAACACACATTCTTTCTTTTTCCCTGATCTAGATTAAAACAAGAATGGAGAATTAGTGTACCTTTTCATTCCAACCCTGTGGTTTGTATCTATTTTCTCCCTAGGACAGAAATAAATATTTTTCCCATACCAGGCAGACAGACAAATACACACTAATATTTATTTATTTATTTATTTATTTTATTCAATTTTTATCCCGCCCTTCTCCTTACCGGACTCAGGGCGGCTGACAGCCTTATAAAACAGATACTACAATAAATACCTAATTTAAAACCAAATTAAAAAGAAATATTTACTATGGCCTATATAATTAAAATTTCTCTTAAAACCCCACTAAAAATTCCCTAGGCCAATC
>NW_015386651.1:50908-114895 GCF_001527695.2 Protobothrops mucrosquamatus | reverse complement strand
CGCGGCCGCATTCTGGACCAGTTGGAGCCTCCGGGTGCTCCTCAAGGGGAGCCCCATGTAGAGAGCATTACAGTAGTCCAGGCGGGAGGTGACGAGGGCATGGGTGACTGTGCGCAAGGCGTCCCGGTCCAGAAAAGGTCGCAACTGGTGTATCAGGCGTACCTGATAAAACGCCCCCCTGGTCACGGCCGACAACTGGACAGTTTTGATTCTACAGATGAGAATGACTTCAAATGCACACAAAAATACAAAAACGCAAAACAACAGGGAAGTGTTGGCCATATATTCTGGGAACAGACTGTTTACCTTGGAATAATCTTAGCAAACGAACACCAAGAAAAGCAGCAGATGTACATGATTCAACTAGAGGACAAGAAGCAGTGTAAGATGGAACAGGGAGATCTATGAGACAGAAATCATGTTCAGATGTATTGTAAAGACCATATTGATGAATGAAGCTGCTCATCCTACATTAACCAAAGGTGACAGAAATATGTATACATGTAATATAATAAATATACTTTTAAAAATGTCAATGAACCAAGCCATCTTCAACCTTGCATTAATAGTTACTGGATTAATTAATTATGTACAATTAGGTCAGCATGAGTCTTAACAACCCCCAAAGTAGGTCTTCTCCAAAATTATCTGAACGCAGGCTTACTTTTCAGAACTATAATCTGCTGTTTCTATATTGTATTGGCCAAAGGCTTGGGATTTACATATTCCAATAGCATCTGAAAATTGATGAAACTCTAGCAATTATTCAAGTTCCATCAAGTACATAACAAGTATGTTATCCTCAGAAGGTAAGAATTGAATCTTGCGGATCTTATATAGTTTAAAAGCATTTTCATTAAAGTAATGTTGTACTGGAAGAATGCTGTTAATAAAGGATGTATGAAGCAGTAGTAGGTAGAATTCCAGAAGAGGAAAAGTAAGAAAACTATTTAAAAACATAACTTCTATTGAACTGAACTCATTAAAAAGTGTTCAAGAATCCCTGTTAAAAAGATCTCAGAAAGACGATGCATATCCCCAATATATCTATATTTTGAAAAGAAATATGAGAAAAACCCTTTTAATTTCAGTACTTACTAGTAGATTCAACCTTGCTGTGTTCTATATACTGTTCCAACAAAAAAAGGGGAGGAGGAAGAATAACAATGCCCAAGAATAACAATGACAATTCTCAGTTTTGGATTGTGACAATCCTATTTTGCCTGCCAATTATAACCAGTCAATCAGAGATGGTAAGTGGAGTAAATATGTAATAAATTATTTGAGAGAACTGAACATGGGAACAGAAAATGCTAAATGAATAGGAAAATAAACTCTTGTTCCTCAAGACATCAACATCCAGCAGATGGAATACCAGTAAACAGAAGACGAGAGACTGAGTGTGACAAACATTTCACTTCAAAGAGAGTTAGACAGTGACCTACACACAGAACTGGGACAAACAGCATCTAGGGAGGAAGGGAGACAGGAATAGTTGTCTGCTCTTGGTACACGGAAAATCCATTATGCTAAGCTTACATTACCACAAGAAGTCTGGAGACTTAATGAGTATTGCCACAAAGCAGCAGGAGACAGTTTTCACTCAGCAGGCATTGTGTGACAAGGGGCTATTTATTTTGGAAGCTAACAAGGATCTGCAACAAAAAGTTTTCTTTGGAAGTATAAAATATCCACCTCATCTAACCATTAACCATGATCAGTGGACCAGCTGAGGAGCATCCAATCTATGTCAATTCCTTTGAAAGTACTGTGGCTTATGACTTATGTGTCTCATTGGTTTTACTGGAACTGAAATGGCTAACACATTTTAACTGCACTGCAGTTACTCCAAGCCTCTGTTTTTACTAGCTGATTTATACATGTATGTGACATAGGTAAGGACACTCCTTTCAAGATGCTAGTTATTTACAAACTAGGGCTATACCAAATATATAAAAGATACCCTTTCATGATCATTTTCTTTACCGTTCTATACAAATAGTTCCTGGTAGGATTATCACTTGTTAAAATGAATAAAATAATGAGATTCAATAGAACCTGCTGCTTTAAACAGTGGACTCTCAGTCTAATCTATTGTTTCTCACAAAGAGTTACTATAGAAATGTGGTGTTTCATTTCACAGCTTCCAATGCATTCTCTGTTCTTCTTCCTCAGCAGTGTCTTGAGAAAGTCAGAGTGTCTCAGATGCATTAATAAATTAAGCTTCAGTGCCCTTGCCAGAAAGGAAAGTATTACTTTTCTCCTAAGTGCAAGTGATGAAACTGAGCAGAGGGGTTGTGCTGGGTCAAATAACAAGACACAAATAGAAGAATGGCTTCCATTCTTGAATTTGAGATCTTGGGAAGGTCTCTTCATCCACACTACCTCTACAGTTATTGACGTTGGCATCTATATATATTGCCCCCTAATACATAATTCCATTCCTCTATTTTGTAAAATTAAATAAAAATCTCAACAGAGGCAGGGCCATTCAGCGTCCACAATGCAATAAGACATATTGATCAAACAAAGGTTAAACGGCTTAAACGGCCAGAAGCTGAAAGACATTGGTTGAGTGCTGCCTCTTCCCAACTCTACAAACACATTCCTTGAATGAATTATTTCACAATGGAATAATTTCTATCATGGACAAGGAGCACTACTGAAAGGAAGAACTGGGAAAGGACAAAGTTGATTAGCCTAACCACTTTAAGCAAAGCTATGATTAAAGCAATAAACCAACATGTAACACTTATTGTAGAATGTGCATTTGGATACAGAACTTCTGGTACATATAAAATTCATATACTGCCCCTCTTCCCCCCCCCTTTTTTTTAGAATGAATGAGTTATTTGTAGTTAAAAATCAATAAAAAATCAGTAACTATGCGGGAGTATTGAAAATAAATCAGCTGTTCTTTAGCAGGAACATGTGCCACTTATTGTAGAATGTACATTACTTTTTACAAGGCTCAGCACATGCAGACCACTGCCATACAGTTACAGTGCTTCATCAAGGCAGCTTTGATCACAGGAAATTATTCTTGCATCTCTTAGAATACTGTAAGTGAGCCTGGTAAATTAAACCTCGTCTCAGCTCCATTTATAACATCCTAGCAAAATATAATGGTTTCAGACACCACATGTAACCTACCGTACGCTCATTTGTTCTTGGATAATCAGCTACTTATTTATCATACAAACAAGTCAAGCTTGGACAGATTTTAAATCTGCATCTACAACGGACCGGGTGAAGTTCCACAGTTTCATTTTTAGCAACAGCTGTTTAATCACCAAGCCAAGCACTGCTTTGCTTCAACGTTATATTTTTTGAGACACATTTAAACGTTGACGTCCTATAGCCAGCTGAGTAAACCATTCCCGATTAGCCGTCACATTTTTCCAGACACTTACCATAAAAACAAGGAAGCGTCTCCCCGTCAATCCCGCGTGTCTTGGATTTATAGCATGTACAGTGCCTCGTTGTTTTTTTTTAATTTAGGCATAAAAAAAAAATCCAGAGAGAAAGGCAAGCCACTTGGAAACAATAATCATCAGCAGAGAATCTTGGGACAAGATTACAAGAATATCGCCCTTCAACAGAGAAAACGTCCACACCCCGTTATTGCTTACCCCAACGGCTGGTTTTGCGACGCTAGTCCCGTTCCGGGGGCAAAAACTCAGAAAAGTTGGAGCTCAACACCGTGGAGGAACCACATCGCGGTGGGGTGAGGGGAGCTGGGGGCGCTGGCACCAAAACTCGGCAGAAATAGCCCGTCCGCTTCTCCCCCTCCCCTCCCCCCACGAGCCGGCGCCGGTTTCTGGACTTCGCGTGCTCCACGAGTTTGCAGCAGACAATCGAGGCGAGGCGCACCGACAGGAAACTCCCCGCTGTAAACTCTCGGCAGAAGGAAAGTGGCCTCTGGGCAGCCTGCCCTTTGCCGCCCCGGCTGCCTTGCCGTTGTTTCTTCAAAGATTCCTCCAGCTTTTATGCCTCGGCTTTTCTTCTCTCTCTGCCCAGCCTCTCCCCCGCCCCTTTCTTGCTCTCCGCTTTTATGACACAGACAGCCCAGATGGGAAGAGCCTGCAGCTAAAGCCAGTCCAGGCACCCCATCCTGAAAGCTGATCTTGCTGATCTCATCACCGAGGGCTACTAATCCAATGACCGGAGAATTAACAACAGATGGTGACGCCCCTTCTCTTCTCCCCCCCCCCTCCTCGCATCGCCACTTAGCCTACACGTTAAGGGAAGGGGGGGGGGGAACAGCCCGCCCGCGAGCGAAGGAGGGAGCGCGCGCGAACGCCCACCCAAACACGAAATGCGAGTCCACCGGGAGACTACAGAAGGGTAGCAGAACTGGTCTCAGGGTGGCCCAAATTGCATTTCCTGTCTGTATACACACTTCTCTGCCGGAGTTTACACAGGCGGGAGCTGCATTATTTAACCCCTTGTGAATAAATGGTGTCTCACAATCAGGAAAGAAGTTCCCTGATGTCTGTAATTTTGAGAATTTCTCGAATTTTTTTGGGGGGAGAAAAGTATGTATGGGCTGTTTTGGCTTCCATAAGATGTTAGCTTTTTTTTCGGAATTGTTATACTGAAGCATCCTGTTTTTTCTTTTGAATCAATTGTTATTCAGATAGCTTTGTTCCAACAAGTAAGGCTACTACACCACCACTACCACCACCCCCCTTTTTTTAAAAAAAAAAACAACCTCTAAAACTCTTACAGAAAATGAGAGTTCAACCAGACATTTGCTTTCATTTGAAACCTATTTGCATTTTGGTTCTGGGCAGTTTAAATGTCTTTCAGTGAAATAATCCTTGTAAGGTTCCCACATCTTATCAGTGTATGCACCATTCTAACTAAATCTCAAATACGCTTTTTCATGAGGCAACTGAACTTTATTTTTTTTTCTTTGAAGATGTTTCGCGAACAAAGCGAAACGTCTTCAAAGAAAAAAACAAACAAACAAGAAAGTCCAGTTGGCTTGTGAAAAAGCATCTTTGGGATAACTATGACCTGGATGACTGAGAATCTCCATAGACTTTTTAACTAAAATACAACTTTTTTTAAACAACAAACACCTTCCTTGTTAAGACATGCAGATGGACAGAACAATGAAATAAGAACACTTAAGAGCTAAACCTTCATCAGTCTAGAATTCATGCCCTCCAGCAACTGGTTTGAAGAGACCTACATGCAATCATGATTTAAAACCACTGATAAATCTTACTTTCTTGATCTTTTAAAAAAGTGGTGGTATGAAAATTGGTGCTACTGTAACTTTTCCAAATAATTGGGTTGTTTCAGTCTTTTGATTTACTGCAATTGATCAACTGATTATCTTGAAATGATTTTAAGTGTAATATTCATCTTTTCACCCATCTATCCATCTACTGGAAAATATTCTGAAAATCTTTTATTTAAATGTTTTTGGATGGTTCATCAATTGACAGTTTTATTTTGGTATTGGGTGGGTATTTCTATCACTATTAACATTTTTAGATCTGAAATGGTCAACAGTAGAGTTTTCTAAAAGGCATTTCATCTATTTTGAAATAACTCTTCCACCCCACTTCAAGTATTTTGATGGTATTTTTATTTCTATGTTGGTCTTTGATAATATGTTTCTGTTCAATTGGATTTAAAAAGTGTAGCAGGTAAAAAAGTGTAGCAGGTAAAAAAAAAATGAATCCTTTGAAAAATTCTTAAAAACCAAGTTTGAAAGAAACTTGGATGCTTTAAAATATATGAGAAGCCACAATAGCTAAATGGACTTTTCACCCTTATTTCATTTTTCAAAGAGAACATTGGCTTTAAGAGGATACTAAAAATTTCCAAAACCAAGGAAGCTTTGCCCTATTTTTATTTAGTGCCCCAGAATATTTAGGCTAGCCACTCATATGTACATATGAGTAGGAATAGGCTCTTTATGTACTTGAAACATAATTGGGAAAATAACACAGATTAGAAGAACTCCTAATGAAAGATACAGCATGATTCTGTGTACATTTCACATATTTCTTTTGATAGAGGCCAATCTAATTATATACTATACTGAAAAATCAAAAGGAATCAGCTCTGTAGCACTTTTTAAATCACCAAATTTTAGTAAAGGCATTAGTTAATACATTTTTATTTTCTAAAAAAACCTGATGCCTTTACTAAAATTAATCTGGAAAAAAAAACCCACTACCAATGTCCTCATTTATTTGGCTATCATAGACTAACATGGATATTTTCCTACAATGTCTACTAGTGATAGATAGATGGGCAGGATTATATGTATCTGTCTTTGACAATATAAAAAATAATAGGACTTGCAAGTACTGCTATAGGAAGAGATAACTTTTGATCCTGGCAAAACTGCCCAAATCTACAGACTTATTCTATCCCACAGAATTAATGAACAGATCCTGAATGGCACTCAAAGCAAGCTAAGGAGACCAGCCTTGATCAAGATTCCATCTGCACAGTAATATAAAACAAGCTTGTACTATTAATTCCTTATGCACTACCTATTCCTGAATGTAGGGAAGCAAGAATAGGGCTCTATCACATCTTGGAGGTGAACCAAATCTCATACCAACACATTTGGAATAGCATTCAAAAGATACTCTCTATTTCAAGTGTGGGGCCGTAAAACACAGTTCCCTTCTATAAATTCATATAACTCAGGATGTAACTGTTCTGCCAGATTTTCATATGATAGCCATGATTCAAATGAAAGAGAATAGCCATAATACTTGCTATACTTTTATACAAAATAAAGCAATAAATAAAGATCAGTAACAAAAAGTACATCATTGTTATTTTGTTAAAATATGTTTTAAGTAGATTCTATGACAAACCAACAGAATCTTTAATCTGAAAATATAAACAAATCAAATGAAACAATTCTAATTGAATCAGAAAACAACCAATTCCAGTTGAATCAGCTATTTTCTATACTTGTACCCAATATTTCTTCTCGATTCAAGCAATAGCACTTAGAGTTATATACTGCTCCATAACTCTTTACAGTACTGTGTGAGTTGTTTACAGAGTCAGCATATTGCCCCCCAACAATCTGGGTCCTCATTTTACCGACTTTGGAAGGATGGAAGGCTGAGTCAACCTTGAGCTAGTCAGGATCGAATTCCTGGCTGTGAGTAGAGTTAGCCTGCAATACTGCATTCTAACCACTGCACTACCATAGTAGTGAAAACCACTGTATCACTCAAGGTAGTGTTCATAGCAGTCTCAGTCAGTCTCTCAACCAGGCATATACCAGATCTGCACCTTAAGAAATTTTATTGGACTTTTAGGTCCTTAAGTTGCTTAAAGTCTGGCAGTTGTAGCATTTTTGCTTGTTACAGCACAGTGCTCTCATCTGACTATATAGATTGCATCACGATTCTGTTCACTGAGGCCTCTGGATCTGTGTCACCTTTCTAATGTTTTTTGTTTTTGTTTTACTGAAACTGAAATATTTTGCATAACTTGCTGCAGTTGCTGGTAAATGGAAAGTTTCCATCAGTGTTTCTAAAGTAACAGTGGTTGTGGGTGTTTCCTGCCTTGGATGAAAGAGAGGGATGAATGACTCTGACCTTCCTATCAATGGTACTCCTATATGCTGATGAGTGCTCATCCATAGTTTCAGTCTGCAATCTTCCTATTCATATCTGCCTTCTTTCACTTTTCTTGGTTTTATTTGTATATGAGTTCAGGAGCTGTTCCAATACTCCCTTCTTGCCACAGGGGAGAAAGTAAGCACAAAAGTAGTTTCATCCCTTTCTCAGGCTACAGAAGTGAAATCTTCTTCCAAGCTAGATAGTAACTTCCTAAACTTGAGGTGAAAAGATTTGGTACCATATCAGTACATTATTAGTAGATAACAACAGATGCTTACAAATGTGATGTTTTTTTCAAGTAAATTTTATTTGGAAACACTACTTAGTTCCTATATTAAGGCCTGCTAATTTAAAGAAGTAAACAATGAAAAACTCTCATTGAGTCTCAAAATAGCACATCATTATCTACAAAAAGTGGCAAAAAAATTCATTGAAGTTTACTCTCAACATGTTGAAAATAACTGTCATCTGTTCTCTGTTACTTCATAATGTATGATGGTTTATACTTACAGGAAGAACTTGTTATACTTCAGCACATGTAGTATGTTAATATGCTTGCATAATTCCCCTTTAAATGAGAATCTCAACTTCATAATTTCAATTCCTTAAACTTCATCGTACCTACAATGTTTTCCAGCCTTGTCTTATGTGATTGTAAGAAATGAAGCTAGTGAGGTAGGAACCAGCATTTTTAGCTCAGCATTTCCAGCTTAGGTCAATATATATCAATTGCTAGACATTTCAAGCCTGTTTTGAGCATATCTACACAAAACAGCAGGAAGAAGCCCAGAATAACTTCACAGCATAGATTTATATACCATATGTGCTCATTTTATGAGGCAGATTTCCTATATTTAAAATCAAAATCATAGTTGCATCTGTGAAACTACTGCTCAGTAACAAGCTCCTGAATAAAGCATTAATATCTGGAGAGCTGAGTTTCAGAGGTACATTTGTGATGCTAGAAAGTAATAGACTATATACAATAGTGATTAATACGAAGTTCAACTGTGTTATTACCAGTTCCTCTGCTGCCCAGAGATACAGAGAAAAAGGAAAGCACTGTCATTTCCGGAATTCATGGCTACAGGAATTTGCTGATTTTAGTAGCTAGGAGTGCTTTTTATTGCCAATTGCAACTCCAGACAAGACTGATATAATGTGTAAGTCGATCTACTCCTTAAAAACATTATGAAAACTTCAAGTAGTGCAAAATTCAACCATCAGCTTGCTTGCAGCTGATTGGCTACTTGGTTATATCAATTTTGCAACTTGGCACTGTTTTCTGTCCATTTCATGTTCAGTTTAAAGTGAACCTTCATTGTCCGGGACCAAGAAACTACTTGGAGTCTTACGGATTTGTCCATTTCCTATAATCAAGTTGCAGATATCAGTCAGTTTAAAAGAATGACCCATGTTTCTGTAATTTCTATCCAGAAAAGGATTGTTATTGGCAATGCAATGGACAATAAATGGTATTGAATGAAAGCAAATTTTTTTTTTAAAAAAAGATAAGAGCCATGGTGACGCAGTGGTTAGAATGCAGTATTGTAGGCTAATTCTGCTGACTGCTCACTGCCAGCAGTTTGGCAGTTTGATCCTGACCTGCTCAAGGTTCACTCAGCCTTCTCAGGTCAGTAAAATGAGGGCCCAGATTGTTGGCGACAATATGCTAGGTCTGTAAACCCCTTAGAGAGGGCTGTAAAGCATTGTGAAGTGGTATATCAGTCTAAATCATGGGTGTCAAACTCACGTGATGTGTCACATCATATCGCGACTCTTTTTGCATTGCCGACAATGGGGTGGGCGTGGCTTTGGTATGATGAAACCGGCCCATGGGCTGGCAGTTTGACACCCCTGGTCTAAATGCTATTGCTATAAATATTCAATCACAAATATTACCCAATTATTCATGAAAGCTGTATTTTCATGTTTTAATATAGTTGAATGAATTCTACGTTTAAAAGTTTCATTTTATCAAACAAAATAAAATATTAATTTCAGTGTTTCTAGCCATCATAAAAACAGATATGAAATAGGTTTAATTGTAGGTATGTTACATACTTTTAAACTTCTGATTTTTATTTTATGTAGGCCTATAAAGATGCACTTTTTAGATTTTATTTGATTCTAAAAGAAATGTAAATTTCATTAATGGTTTTTTATCTTTATTTCATCTTGCTTTGGTATCCTGATGTAGATCAGAGAGAAACTCCTATACATAAATGTTTAAATAAGTTTTCTTTCTCCTGTCATTTTTCTAATTATTAAAAAAATAATACTTTTTCTGACAGGAGATCAGAAGAATATTTTTAGTCTTGATTAAATTCTTCTCTTTTAAAAGAGATAGCCTGATTAGGGCAATCTAATAATATAAACAGTTAAAGTGTTTCCTACACAATTACCAATTTGATATTAAAGTATTTTTCAAAGGACTTTTGGGGAGGGCACATTTTATATTTTTTTCTACATACTTTTTATTAAAAATTTAAAATAGGAAGATTAAAAACCAACAGTAAGTAAAGACAAAAAAAAGATGAAGAAAAAAAGAAAAAAGTGTAAGAAAAGAAAAAAGTTAAAGATAAAAGTTGAAAAATAGAAAAAAGATATAAAGTGGCTTCAAACATTTTTCACAGCAGTTATAAGTACAAATATATATTTAATCTCTCTCTCTCTAAAGTTATATCATATTACATTTCTATAATATATCTTTCTATAATATATCCTTTCCAATCATAAAAACCTCAAATTACAAACTGTTTTCATTTTTATGCAATCCATTAAGACACTTCCAGTCACCATTAAATGTAGATAACATTTTTTTTCCAATTAAAGATGTCAAATTATCCATTTCAGCAAAATCAATCTTTACCAACCATTCCTTCATAGTGGGTAGTGTTGTACCTTTCCATCTTTGTACATACAGTAATCTTGCCACAATAATCATATACAGATAATCATTGACTTACTACCACAATTGAGCCCAAAATTTCTGTTAAGTGAGACATTTGTTAAGTGAATTTTGTTCCATTTTATGAGCTTTCTTCCCTTAGTTGTTAAGGGAATCACTGCTGTTGATAAATTAATAACCTGGTTGTTAAGTAAATCTGGTTTCCATATTGACTTTGCTTGTCAGAAGGTTGCAAAAGGAGATCACATGATCTTGGAACACAGCAATATGAACCAGTTGCCAAGCATCTGAATTTTGATCACATGATCTTGGAGATGCTGGAAAGATTATAAGTAAATTTTTTCAGTGCCGTTGTAGCTTTGAATGGTCACTAAATGAACTGTTGTAAGATGAGGACTACCTGTATAGTATTTAAATAACCTTTCATGTCTTATTTTTAACTATCTGTTTAGTCCTAAAGGGAAAAGTTCCAGCATGAACAGGTGATGTATATCTGCTGAAAACAATATTACAGAATTTTTAACCATTCACAAAGGTCTTTAAAACTCTCCAAAAGGCCATAGATTCCTTTTACTGGTGAGGATATTTTAGAGGTACACAGTTGCAGTCCTGCTCTCCATTCAGGACCTCAGATACAATCATAAACTTGGGCAGATGATGATGATTCAAATATGTGAACAACCAGTTCTCTGTGTGGATGCTGCTTCGGGAGGTCTATTCTGGGTCTGGGCAACAAAAAATTAGCTACCGGTTCTGCCGAAGTGGTGTGAACTGGCTGAATCCCACCACTGGACAGATATACTGTATACAAATGTATGTATCCACATTCAATATAACTTAGACAAGATATGATCAGATGACTACTTCCTGCAAGTATTCTTACTACACTATTTACTGTTTCCTGAACCATCCATAAAAGTAGCCCAACATACACAGAACACATTAGAATAATTGGATATGGATGTAATGATTTCATGGATCTCTGAAGTAGTAATTGCTTTCTCAAGATAAAAACACACATATTTAGAAAATAGTATGAGTATTAAATGTCCTTTTCTAAGTTTCCCTTTATAAAAATTATTTCCATCATTCCAGCTGGTCCATAAATACCAGATACAGTCATTCTTTCATTAGCATGTTAAATACAGTGCAGCCTTTATTCCTTCATTAAAATGTATTTATTTCATTAAATATAATGTTCTACACTACATAAGCAGCAACATTTGTGTTAACAACAATTCAACACTCTATGTTCTGACATGTCACATTTCATAACACCTAAAATCAAAATGAAGGCAAAGTCCTTTATATATATGTCATGCTGTACATTTATTTAATTATTTAATATTTAATCTTGTAGAATTAAGGTGAAGTTTAAAACTTCCACTGTAGTATACAATTTAATACTAACAATAATTTTAATACTTCAATACTTAAAAATAGCATTAAATTAGCAGATGATTTAAAGGAGCAGCCCGCAACCTTTTTGAAACCAGAGATTGGTTTTGGAGAAAACAATTTTTCTACAGACTGGCGATGGCAGGATAGTTTTGTACATTACCTATATCCCAGGCATGCACAGATGAAGCTACACTTGCTTGCATGGCCTGGTTCTCAACAGGCTGCAGACCAATACTGGTCCACAGACTGGGATTGAGGACCCATGGTTTAAAGTCAATACATTCAGTAACATCTCTAAAATGCTGTAAAATATTAGCTATAAAGTTAAGACGAGAAAAATATATGGTGAAATGAAGGGCTCTAATAGGCTCAAAAATTAAAAGTTGTCTCTCTTTTCAATAGTTGAGAATAGCACATAAGAGTTCATAATAATTTGAAAGCATCATACAAATCATGCCATTAAGCTGAATATAACTCATTTGAAAATGTGCACTGCACTTTAGTATAAATGAAGCATTCTCGAATTTAGAGTAAGAGCACTCCTCCTTACATTTTGCATTTTAATTTATTGGTATCTAGACATTTTATTGTTCAGTAGAACTAGACTAGATCTAACTCTTAATATCAAATTATATGAAAGAGCATGTTCTCTGGTTTTCTTTTATATATTTTTTCCTGAATTTCTAATTTAATCCACAGCTTCCATTTATATTTAAAAGTCAGATTGGATACAGATTTAAGATTTTTGACTTGTATTCATTGTACTGTCCATGACCTCTTATCAAATTTGTTTCTTGCAAATGTATTTCCAATTAAAAATACACAAAGAAAACATACACATCCAAGTATATATATTTGAAACAGCAAAAAAGACTGATTGTTCAATTTTGCCATGCTCAGTGGTGGGATTCAAATATGTGAACAACCAGTTCTCTGTGTGGATGTCACTTCCAGAAGTCCATTCTGGCCTGAAACATTAGCTACCGGTCTGCCGAACTGGTGTGAACTGGCTGAATCCCATCACTGGCCACGCTGCTCTGTATTTCACTGAAACATTGCCATGTCTCAATTATTTTGTTCATGTATTTTATTAAAGATATTTAATTTAATGTATTAAATTGTATTTAATGAACTTTATTTAACAAGTCTTTGACACAATATTTTTATTTAGTCACTCTATAAAGATTTTAAGAAACAAATATCTGAGGCAATTTGCCTATCTAGTTTTAAATCCTATAACTGGTCAATTAGTATAAAAGTCTCCAAAATAGGGAATAATCTCTTACACAGTTTGAATACAAAAAAGTACGTAGCTGCAGACAACCATCTGGGGCCACAAACATAAAAAGACTGCAAGTCAGGGTGAATATATAAAGAAACCTTGGGGATTTGGACGTGTGTACAACACAAAGATTCCCCATTGTCTTTTGTTGTGTGTGAAGGCCCTTTTCCCTAAAAAGAATACAGGAGCACCTAATCAATGCTACACATCAGGGAGGCAGTCTTCAGATGGCAGCCATCAGTTCTCGCTAGGACAGATGGTGAACAAAAGTGAAAAATAAACAATACATGTGGGCCAACTAAGTAAGCGATTCTATCCATGAATGAAACCCTTGTCTTTGGAATTCTGATAACATACATCTGAAACATAATTTGTGGGATAAAAAAAATGTAGCCTTGAAATCCAAGAAGACAGTAACTACATAGGATGTCAGCATACCTATCTATCTTAGATTACCCATCTATAAACTTACTCAATCTATTCATAACCAACTACGAAACTTCCTTAATTTTTAAAACACATTGGAAGGTAACTCCATTCTGTAATCTCTGGTTTTCCTCGCTTTAGCTTCACATACAAGAATCTCACATAAATGCTGATCAAAACTTTAATAGTTACACACACAATTATATATAAAATTTAGGCATCCCAATCAAATTGTATTTTCACTTGTAAACAGAAATGATACATTTGCCTATTAAAGTTAAACATCTTTCTCCAAATTTTAGATGTAAAATTAATACTTAAGTGCAGTTATTTTTCGATAAAAATAAAAAAACCCCAATTAGTATGGCAAGTGCAAAAGTTGGACAATATTCAGTATTTTGTAACATCTCTTTTTTCTCCCCCTTTGATGCTTTAGAGTCAGTGGCCATGGAGATTCTCAATCATTCAGGTCATGGTTATTCCAAAGCTGCTTTTTCCAAAAGGAAACTGGACTTTCTTGATTTATTTTTCTTTGAAAACATTTCACTTCTCATCCAAGAGAGCAAGAAAGTCCAATTGCCTTTTGCAAAAGCAACTTTAGAGTCAGTTGTAATTCCTGGTGACTATCTGGACAAGTCCCTGCATTTCTTGCTAATGTTTTGGAAGTGGTTTGCCATTGTTTATTTCCTAGGGTGGAGAGAGAATGACTGGCCCAAGGTCACCCAGCTGGCTTTGAGCCTAAAGTGGAAATAGAACTCAAGGTCTCCTGATTTCTAATCTGATGCCTTAATAAAAATGTTAAATTCTTCCTGGAACTAGCTAAAGAACTTTTATTCTTCCATTTGGAAGTGTATATCATGCCGTTTTGCTGACATCTTCTAGTTCAGAAACATTACTTGGACTATATCTTGAAGACATAAATAGAACATACTGGGTGGACCATACTATTATATTTCAAAGCAGAACCATTGTGCGTGTTCTTCACCTGTTTTTTTAGCAGAAGAGACTAATCAAATCTGGGAGCCCAAACACTTCATGTCATGTTACAAATGAGGTTTCCTAGCATGTTACTGCCAAGCAAACCAGGAATCTGCATAAAAACAAATCCTAACTTCAAGTTATGACTTATGAGTGGAAATAATGAAGAAAAAACTATTGCACTGCACCTTTCATTTATTATATGCCCCCAACTTTTTAAAGCCTCTTATAAAATGATCCTTCAACTTTCCACCACATTGTAAAATCAATGTTCAAATTAAAAAGTATCCTCCAAATGCTATTCTCCATCTAATGTCAAACCCTCTGAAGGCAAGTAGTCTATTGTTTGATTTTGTCTATTATAGAAGAAAACTGAAACATGAATATACATTACCTCTTTAGCCCATCTGCCTTCAGAAATGCAAAAACAGGCTGCACAAGAGCAGCATCTGCTTTCATTAAAGATAAGAAGATTGAAGGGGGTAGAGCTCCCATCTACATAGTCTGTATATCCTGTGGTCCTGCTTTATAGAGAAAGCAAAAGGAACAATGTATGTAGTAAAGTAACCTGATATCTGATAGGGATCCTTTAAAGAAGATGATTTAAGACACAAAGATTTGCAAGTTGACTCTGGCACTAGAGTACTTATGAGGACTACTCAACACACACAGATGTCATCAATCTGAGTTGGCATTTCTACTGTTTACATAATGATATGATCTCTCATAAAGATAGTCTCCACTTCATATAAAATTAAGTACTAATAGGTTGTGACTCAGCATAAAAGGTAGGCCCTTGTCAGCCATTCAAGTAGACAGGGTTAAGAAACAGGAGTTACTTGGAGTTTTGAAATGGATTTTAATGCAGTTAACGTAACAGAAATTGAAAACCTGTCATCTCTGACTTCAACTTACACATAAAACAGTCAAGGAAAGTTATTTTGAGTTTCTTTCTCAAACTTTCTACTAGCCCAGGACTTAAAAATATATTTTTGTAATTTTGTAATGGTTCAACTATTTAACTCCTCTATTCCTGGGTCAAATTCACATTATTCACAGCTCTTGCTATGCCTACTTGTCCTAGCAGGAACATTATGGGATCTCTTTAAGCTCTTAAGAAGGGAAGAAGTAGTCATGCCAGCTCTATCAACTTGTACTATTTGTCCAAATAATTCCTAAAGCATATAGAATCCTTCAAAATAATTATCTGAGAGGCTTTAAAATGCAGCTTAGCAGAATCTACCTGCTTTCTGTACAACCTCTAGTTATTAGTTCTTGCAGCATATTACTTCTGCCATTATTTAGATTTTTTATCCCACCTTTATTACCTTTATAAATAACTCAAGATGGCAAACATACATAATATTTATTCCTTTTCCTATTTTCCCACAACAACACAATTGTGAAGTGGGTTGAGCTGAGAGAGAGAGAGCCCGGCCCATAATCATCCAGCCAGCTTTCATACCTGGGGTCTTCTTCTCAATATCACCCACTCAACCTCAAATGTTGGTTGTTCTGATATTTAGATACATTCTTCTGGTGAAGTTAGTTTGCCATATAGAGCCATCACAATTTTGGTCATACCAGCTTATAGAGATTTTGTCGGAGTCCATGTAAATTCAGGTACCTAAAACATAACAGTTGCTCTTCAGATAGGATACTGAACAGGGCAGATATAATTTGTTTCTATATGATGTAGGATTTTTGGCATTATCTGAGAAACACAGGCCAGAGTTATCCTGGAGCTTCCTAAAGTATGATTTGGTAAAATATTTAAAGATGTCCAATAGATTTGTTCAATATACGGGAGGCTAAAAGCAATTTTGTGCTGAATATTAATAATTGGGATAATTTATGGGCCTGACTTCTTTGGGAACTTTCTTTTAAAAAAAAAACAAAGTGAATGAATCCAACTTTTAATGCAATTGGCATGAATTACAACATTTGCTATTAAGAAAATCAATTGATTTATTTATTCCAAGCTCAAAGGAAGAAAAGCTGACAAAGTATTTACTGTACTTTGCTTTACAGTTTAGGTCTAGCTATCCACTGTGTGAGAGGATTGACTAGGTTTAATTGCAGAAGACTCAAATATTGTGATCAAAGTGAACAAACAAAAAACAAACATCTTTTAGGAAGCTGGAAAAGCTGAGATTTAATAGAAAACCTAGAAAATAATGGAATCCCTTAGAGTTATCTGACCTCTGCAGAAACTGTTAAAATCAGATAATCAGTCATCTCCTATCTGAACATGCAACAATTTTTAAAAGGTTTGTTTTGAATACATACTTTATTGGAATGTTTTTAAATGTATTTTTACTACTCAAGAAAAAGTAAAAAGAGAAAGGGAAAAGAAAGGACTGTGTCGTTATGAAATTTATTCTGATCTGAAAATTCCCTAAGACCCAAAGGACTAACTAAACCAATTATATTGAAACTTTGCATTGAATCTGTTACAACCAAATCTACTCCAGCTCACCCTCCCTGCTGAATGTGTCAAGGATTCTGCCAGAATTACTGATAACAATTGCAGTCTGATTTGACCTCAAATTCTGTGTTTTTTCCCCAGAAAAATTCAGACATCAATAAAAAGTTACTAAATACTCTTTTTGTCAAACATAGCAAACAGCACTGTTCAGATTTGTTGCTAAAAAGTGACGTTTATTTAAAAGGTTTCTATACTACCTATCAGAAATAATTTCACAATAGAAAATTAAAGGTAATCTACAACAATATAAAGAAATAATTTAAGGAGAGTAATAGCAGAAATGATATCAACAAAATGATAGGTATAATTCACAGCAAGAAAGAGGAAAGTTTTGTGCAAGCAGTTCTTATTCTCAACTAGAACAAGATGTCGCTTTATTGGGAAAAAAAACGTATGTATTTTATTAAATGTATTGTGACTAAGCAGAATAGGATACATTCTGTACAGGGCTTGCCAACATTATCTTCCCATTCTCCTTCTTCAATGTTCTTATATTCAGTGGGAAGGAATGAAGAGGTGTTCAATGTACATTTGTTCAACTGCAAGTGCAGAGCTCAACTGTGGCCCTGATTAATTAGGATTTTCAATCACAGCTACTTGACTTTAACCGAATATGTGTTCAATGCCTGTTCAGATTCTTTCCGGAACACCAGTTTAAAGAAAGGAAGGAGCAATGCAATTGAAGAATGAAAATATGGAACCAACATGTCCAAGCGTTCTTTTCTACAATTTAGCTCATATTCAGTAGTGTATCTGAAGACTACCATGTCATTGCTGTCAGTCAGGAACCAAGAACTAAAAGAAGGATCAGGAAATCAAGAGCTAAGCATAAAAAGATTATGGTTATTCTAATATCTTTTATAGCCATTTTTCTCTAGAAAGATCAAATGGATGGTCTGGTTGGAAAAGAGTAGTCCCAATTTTGACAACACTTTATTGATCTAGAATAAGAGTAAGAAAATTATTGCTGTGATGCAATAATTTTTGGAATCCTGAAGCCTCTTCAACCTTAGTTGCTAATATCTATGGTGGTGCTTCCTACTATTTTAAAGCAGGAAATGCATTAAAACTGTAGCATTAGTCCCAAGTATTGATTCGCTTAATGAGTAATTTAAGAAAAGTAAAACTCTCAAAAAATAAATTAGTCATATTTATGCCTGCCTGCATGTTACGTATCCATCTGTTCTACATCAACTCGAATGCTATGGACTCTACTAGTTCAGTACTTCAAACAAAAAAGGTGTCAATCTCTATCCTAGAAGATGCTCCAGAAAGAAGCAGAAAGAACACAAATATCTACATATCTGAGAGTTCTTGATCAAACCTTCAAGAATGACTATGATGGTAGCTGCAGTTAAATGCCAAGTGCATTAGCTTTTGGGGCAGGGGATGCAAGTAGATATATTCATTTTAAAACATTGATTAAACATTTCAAAAACTTTTTGTACTTTGAAATACAGTTCTTCCAAGGTTAATAAAGCTACCTAGAATCTGAATTGCTCCAGATTTCTTTTTCTTTTCTCAATTGTATGTTTCTTTTCATGTTTTGATATGATCTCCTTGTACATTTGCAGGTCCAGGATAATTGTTTTGGATAGTAAATAAGCCTTTTCCCATAAAAAATATTAAACAGTACTTGGAAGACTTTTAAGAGGCAATCTCTATAAATGATATATTCCTAGACATTTAATCAGTTTGGTCTGACTGTAAGTAATATAAAGATGACGTACTATATGTCTCTTTTACTTCAAAGTTAAATCAAATTACCATCCCACATAAATCAATTAATTACATTGCCTGTAAATGTTTCAGTGATGAGAGTTATCAGGTAACAATTACAACTAGATAATAAAACTATGAGACCAAATTTCAAAAAAGAAACTGGATTTTCCTTATAAAACAAATGTTAAGACAATGAGAAAGAACATTATAGCAGACATGGCAAAAGTTGTAATGATATTGGAATTCAGAAGTCAAATGAAGAGAATAATTAATCTGCTAAAGAAGAGAATGGTGTTTTGTGTATGCACTTTACACAGACTAGTTCTTGTATTTGGGGAGGGGAGAAATTGAAAGACAATCTTTATGAGTACATATCTGGACTTGCAAATGAATTAATTAACCTAAAAATTAGAGGTATTTGCTAAACTTTCTACAGCATTCTGTTAAAATATTCTTGAAAAGCATTATAGAAAAATATTTTCAAAATCTTGCATTAAATAAGTTATTTTTGGAGAAATGTATCTGCCCATGCTTCCTTCTTTAGGAATTTTACTAGTGGGAAGCTTAAATACAGTTTTAGACCTTGAGCATAATATTCTTCTGAATTACCTTTGAGTAGCACTAGGATCACTATGTTATATGGGTTATGTTTCTAACTAAATTGGCAGTTTTAATCAATGGTAGTGGGACAGCCAAGTTTGGCCTATAGCCTGTTGCTGGTGAAGTCAGTTTTATTCATTTATTTACACATAGTCAGGAGTCAGTTTTATTCATTTATTTACACACAGATTTAAAAAATCCAAAACTCCTAATGACTATTGGCTGTTTACATCATAAAAAACTAAAACAATATTATAAAAATCAAACAGATGCGTCTTCACAGAAAGGAAAAATATTATTCCTTTCTTTCTCCCTCTTTTTCTTCAGGGAAATGAAGTATTTCTTTAAAAAGAAAAGAAATCCACTTTCCAGTAGGAAAATAACCTTGTGGTGCTAATGGCATCTTGATCAGTTTAGTTAAGAGATTTCTTAATTTGATTTTTTAATTTCTAAAATGGATTTCCCTACTGACGCAAAAAGTCTTATCCTCTATTTATAGAAAGTAAAAAAACTTTTATTTCTTCAGAGATCCACATGATGGTCCAGGAAGCTAGTACAGCAGAGCCAGCAGAATATAAATACAAGAATATGAAGAGACTTCAAAAATTATGACAAAGTAGACTTTTCACAAGGACAACACTGCTCTGCTATTTGTTCAAGCAGCCTCCTTTTGCTTTAGCAGTCACATGGATTAGTTTAGTGTAACTGAGCAAGAATGACATCCATAAAAACTAAAAGGACACACTTCATTTGCAAATGGCACTAAAAGGATTGGAAAAATCTTCTAGGGAGCATACTTTCAAAAGAAATTTTATGCACATAGAAATGCACATACATTTGTCTACCCTGCCTCACTTTTTAATTCTGTATTTGGCAAATAATTTATTAACAAATTAAACATCCTATCTTATTTACTTTCTAAAATGAGCCTGTGCAAAACACTTTTGGGGAATATGTAGTTTGGTCTGGTGGTTAAGACGTCAGGCTAGAAACCGGGAGACTGTGAGATCCATTCCTGTCTTGGGCACAAAACAAGCTGGGTCATCTTGGACAGTCACTTTCTCACAGCCCTATAAAGGAAGTAATGGCAAACCACTTCTGGAAAACCTTGCCAATAAAAATGCAGAGACTCATACAGGCAGTTTCTGAGAATCAGAAAAAATCAGGGGGAAAAAATCTATGTAGTCCTATCCTGTCTTTTGGTCTGCAATTCTCTCAACATTATCTCCAGGATAAAAGCACTGATTTCTTTTGAAAAAAATCAATACATGATTACACAGTCTTATGCATAGTATTTTAACCTAGCTATACTCCATAATTATCATAAACTTTCTTGAGCGTTTGAAAATACCTAGGATTTTTCAAACACTTAAGTAATCCTGAAAATTATAGAAAAGTAATTCAATTACTCTGTATGTATGTTATTCTTTGGATATCAAAATATTTGGAAAAATATTGGAATCTGCTTGCTAAAATACAGGAAATTCTTTGTCAAAATGCTGCCAATTTCTATTTCTCTAGATTTTTTTATAAGGTATATTTCTATTCATAGGAAAGTCATGTCTCCTTTGAGTCAAATTTACTTCCTGGTGAATTCATGGAGGCATCCAAGTATTTCCTAGAGTTCAAGCATATGTGTTAAAAATATGTTTGTAAGCAAGAGACCCCAACTCTATACCAGCAAAAGGAGGATTAGGGTTGAGGGCAACTATTCCTGGATTGTTTTATGCTACTGGTTTCCCAAAACCTTTAAGATTCTGTGTGAGAATTATGAGGGAAATTATTTTTATTACATTGCACCAAGTCATAATGTAGGGTTTTTTTCTCTTCTATTAAAAAAAAACCCACAGAATTTTAAAAAAGTAAATTCTTTTGTATCAAACTAAATAGGAACTGATAGAAAGAAAACAGGATAATTTTAGTACATGACTATAGCTTCTTTATAATGATTTACAATAGTGTTGGCAGGGGATCAAATAGCTATGAAGAAGATAACGTTAATCAGAGCCATTCACAGAATATTCATATTTTTTATCATTTCTATTACAAGAATCAGGATCAATTATTGTTTCACAAATAGAAGGAAAATTGCATTATCTAAAGTAGCATTGTAGAACTATTTTTTCAGATGCAAATACATCATATAAAAGTTGAATTAGCAAAAGCAAACATTTCTACTGTAATATATATAATGCAGTTCCCTGCAACAGCTGCAAATAAGAAGAAAATAAATAAAACCAGTGTATCGTAACAATTTCTATTGTGAAATATGCTCCTATCTCTTTTAGGAATATTGGTGATTTGATCCTTCTTGATTTAGGAGGAAAAAATGCCTTGAAGTTAGCAGGGCCATGAAAAAAAATATCTGTCATAGTTGCAGCTTGTGAGATAACATGTCAGAGGAAGGGAGATACATACAGTAATTCTCTTATAAATGGGATGTTTATTCCTAAAAGTATATACTTCTTTATACCATAAAGAGCATCATTCTTATTTCTATAAACTATTCTAGTTTTTGTTTTATAATATCTATGTTTTCTATTTTATCTTCTATTTTACTTAAATTACAGTTTTACAGTTTTTAACTCTGTATAGTTCAGCTTTTTCCTATACTTTCTATTATTCTGATCCAACTGGAACTTCTGGCCTAGTTTCATACTGTTATGCTCCTTTGGAATACTGTGCCTAGAATTTTCACAAAGAGAAAACCACTGGGCAGGCATTAAAGATTTGTGGGAATCAGAAGAGAAATGTGTTTAATAAGGGTTACCTGGCTGCAGCAATTGTTAGATTATCACCAACTTTAGCATAGTGATATCATGCCAATTAATTTAAAACTCTGCAACCATTCCCAGCATTTTGGGTAGGTAACTGGGAGANGTCTTGAGATCCCTGGCTCCAAACTTTCTGATGGTTCCACATCTGCATATGTATAAGACCAGCTACTGCCCTGGGCAAGGAGATGAGGCCAGGTTTGGTTTCTGCTTTTCAAAAAAAAATGCTTTTAAAAATCCTTTTGGTGAACAATATTTTTTTCCTGCCTTTTTAATATTTCCTTCTCTGGGTTAACTTCCCACAAGTAGGAAAATAACCTTGTGGTGCTAATGGCATCTTGATCAGTTTAGTTAAGAGATTTCTTAATTTGATTTTTTAATTTCTAAAATGGATTTCCCTACTGACGCAAAAAGTCTTATCCTCTATTTATAGAAAGTAAAAAAACTTTTATTTCTTCAGAGATCCACATGATGGTCCAGGAAGCTAGTACAGCAGACCCAGCAGAATATAAATACAAGAATATGAAGAGACTTCAAAAATTATGACAAAGTAGACTTTTCACAAGGACAACACTGCTCTGCTATTTGTTCAAGCAGCCTCCTTTTGCTTTAGCAGTCACATGGATTAGTTTAGTGTAACTGAGCAAGAATGACATCCATAAAAACTAAAAGGACACACTTCATTTGCAAATTGCACTAAAAGGATTGGAAAAATCTTCTAGGGAGCATACTTTCAAAAGAAATTTTATGCACATAGAAATGCACATACATTTGTCTACCCTGCCTCACTTTTTAATTCTGTATTTGGCAAATAATGTATTAACAAATTAAACATCCTATCTTATTTACTTTCTAAAATGAGCCTGTGCAAAACACTTTTGGGGAATATGTAGTTTGGTCTGGTGGTTAAGACATCAGGCTAGAAACCGGGAGACTGTGAGATCCATTCCTGTCTTGGGCACAAAACAAGCTGGGTCATCTTGGACAGTCACTTTCTCACAGCCCTATAAAGGAAGTAATGGCAAACCATTTCTGGAAAACCTTGCCAAGAAAAATGCAGGGACTCATACAGGCAGTTTCTGAGAATCAGAAAAAATCAGGGGAAAAAAATCTATGTAGTCCTATCCTGTCTTTTGGTCTGTAATTCTCTCAACATTATCTCCAGGATAAAAGCACTGATTTCTTTTGAAAAAAATCAATACATGATTACACAGTCTTATGCATAGTATTTTAACCTAGCTATACTCCATAATTATCATAAACTTTCTTGAGCGTTTGAAAATACCTAGGATTTTTCAAACACTTAAGTAATCCTGAAAATTATAGAAAAGTAATTCAATTACTCTGTATGTATGTTATTCTTTGGATATCAAAATATTTGGGAAAAGATTGGAATCTGCTTGCTAAAATACAGGAAATTCTTTGTCAAAATGCTGCCAATTTCTATTTCTCTAGATTTTTTAATAAGGTATATTTCTATTCATAGGAAAGTCATGTCTCCTTTGAGTCAAATTTACTTCCTGGTGAATTCATGGAGGCATCCAAGTATTTCCTAGAGTTCAAGCATATGTGTTAAAAATATGTTTGTAAGCAAGAGACCCCAACTCTATACCAGCAAAAGGAGGATTGGGGTTGGGGGCAGCTATTCCTGGATTGTTTTATGCTACTGGTTTCCCAAAACCTTTAAGATTCTGTGTGAGAATTATGAGGGAAATTATTTTTATTACATTGCACCAAGTCATAATGTGGGGTTTTTTTCTCTTCTATTAAAAAAACCCACAGAATTTTAAAAAAAGTAAATTCTTTTGTATCAAACTAAATAGGAACTGATAGAAGGAAAACAGGATAATGTTAGTACATGACTATAGCTTCTTTATAATGATTTACAATAGTGTTGGCAGGGGATCAAATAGCTATGAAGAAGATAACGTTAATCAGAGCCATTCACAGAATATTCATATTTTTTATCATTTCTATTACAAGAATCAGGATCAATTATTGTTTCACAAATAGAAGGAAAATTGCATTATCTAAAGTAGCATTGTAGAACTATTTTTTCAGATGCAAATACATCATATAAAAGTTAAATCAGCAAAAGCAAACATTTCTACTGTAATATATATAATGCAGTTCCCTGCAACAGCTGCAAATAAGAAAATAAATAAAACCAGTGTATCATAACAATTTCTATTGTGAAATATGCTCCTATCTCTTTTAGGAATATTGGTGATTTGATCCTTCTTGATTTAGGAGGAACAATGCCTTGAAGTTAGCAGGGCCATGAAAAAAAAAATCTGTCATAGTTGCAACTTGTGAGATAGCATAAGTCAGAGGAAGGGAGATACATACAGTAATTCTCTTATAAATGGGATGTTTATTCCTAAAAGTATATACTTCTTTATACCATAAAGAGCATCATTCTTATTTCTATAAACTATTCTAGTTTTTGTTTTATAACATCTATGTTTTCTATTTTATCTTCTATTTTACTTAAATTACAGTTTTACAGTTTTTAACTCTGTATAGTTCAGCTTTTTCCTATACTTTCTATTATTCTGATCCAACTGGAACTTCTGGCCTAGTTTCATACTGTTATGCTCCTTTGGAATATTGTGCCTAGAATTTTCACAAAGAGAAAACCACTGGGCAGGCATTAAAGATTTGTGGGAATCAGAAGAGAAATGTGTTTAATAAGGGTTACCTGGCTGCAGCAATTGTTAGATTATCACCAACTTTAGCATAGTGATATCATGCCAATTAATTTAAAACTCTGCAACCATTCCCAGCATTTTGGGTAGGTAACTGGGAGAAGGAGAGAGACAAGCAGACTTAGTTTTTAATAGAAGGAATAGATGTGCTGTCACTGTCTTAAACTGAACATGAATAAGACAATAATTGTTGTATTTTATCCTGAGTATCTCATCCTCCTTCTTCCTGTTTCTTTCTTTGGGTTTCAAAGTTGCCAACTGGAGGTCTCCTTGGTTGTAAGGAACCTGGGAGTCCACATCAATGATAGACCGTCTTCAATGGTTTTCACAATAAAATGGTAAAATCTGAACATTTAATTTAATTAGAGTTCATACAACCTGTAAGTTCCTAATTATCAAGATGGCCAAATAAGTGGTTCCTGAGCTGATTGCATTGCACTTAACTATAGTAGCAGCCTTTAGGTTCAGTTATTCAAAACTTTATTCTGGCCTTAGATTAGTGTCCAGAATACTGCTCTTCAGACTATTATGAATCTTTATTATTTTACCACTTAGCTACTTTTATTCCTATTTATTACTTTGGCTGAATAGTTGTGAAATAAATTGATAAAAATTGCTGGTGCTGATGAGTTAGGGCAGGGGTAGGCAACCTCGGCTCTTTTATGACTCATGGACTTCAACTATGCTGACTCAGGAATTCTGGGAGTTGAAGTCCATGAGTCATAAAAGAGCCGAGGTTGCCTACCCCTGAGTTAGGGCATTTGATCTGATTACCATATCAGCACTGATTAGTTTTTCTGCATATTAGAATAATTATGTCACAATTCAAAGCCTTGGAATCAATTTTCACATAAACTACATTGCTTCCCAAATCTGGATAAAAGTGGTTTTTCTTTGGATAATGACACAAAAATCCATTACCCAATCATAACAGGGACATTTAAATTGACTTACAGTATTTTACTTATATTGAGTGACAAGGATTGTCTGATAAGTGGTTTTTGGTAATAAAAAAAATATTTGGGAAGCACTGAATTAAGATACACTACAAATGTTTCTTTTTCTTAACTTTTTTTTCTTTTTTACTTATTAATACATAGATGTTATTATCCTTCAGAGGCTTATTTTTTATATTATAATTTTATAGATGATTGCATACACTATAGTGCTATTGTTTTTGCCCCATGCTTGCTTTATTCTTACTTACAGATTCATAATAAATACTGTACAAGTATTATTAATATCATTAAAAAGAAGAAACAAAAGCGACTTATGGTCAGATTACTAGAAAAGGCTCATGGATGATTTTAAATGGTAAGTGCAGCACGGGTATCATAGGAACAAAAATGGAAGTTTACAGAAATACCAAAAATGGAAGAATGGATCGTGAACAGGGCCGAATTTGCAGAAATAGCAAGATTGACTTGTCCATTTAAGAAAGGAACCTATCTTTAGGTTATCATGCTAATCAGCTAGCCAACAAGGAAAAAATGTAGCTGGTTTATCCATCCATGTTACTGATTAATCTAATGTGACCATGTCTCAGCCCTTATTAATATTTTCATTTATTAATAAACCCTATTTCTGAATATCACAATATATTTCCTGAATACACCGTATCTTATAGTCGCATGGACAGTCAAGAAACGTATATAAGGCAAACACCTAGATAGTGTGCAACACATTAAATTGATATATATGTTGATTAAATTTCTAAAAATTTAGGAAAGATGAACTGGTTTTCAAAAATTTAGGGTATATTGTTGGAACAAAACTGTAATTAGAAGGTATATTGTTGCATTTTTCTTGAAACCTTGTACAGGTAGTCCTCCACTTATGACCACTATTGAGCCCAAAATTTCTGTTGCTACGTAAGACAGTTATTAAGTGAGCTTTGCTCCATTTTACAATTTTTCTTGCCACAGTTGTTAAATGAAAACTGCAATTGTTAAGTTAGTAACATGGTTGTTAAGTGAATCTGGCTTCCCCATTGGCTTTGCTTGGCAGAAGCTCACAAAGGTCATATAATTCCGGGACACTGGAACTGTCATAAATATGTATCAGTTGCTAAGCATTTGAATTTTGATCCTGTGACCATGAGGCTGCTGAAACAATCATGTGAAAAACAGTCATGTCACTTTTTTTAGTGCCATTGTAATTTCGAACAGTCATTAAACAAACTGTTGTAAATTGAGGATTACCAATGAAGGAGAAATTGAGGATTCCCTGTAGTCCTCAATTACATGTTATACTTACAAATTATATTTGTACATTTTATATACCGATGTAAAATGTCAGTAAGTAATATATTTATGTATATATTGTAATGTAGTAACACAAGTAAAAGGTTAAAGGGGTGTGACTGCAATTTTCCCCTTGATAAATATTGAAGTATAACAAATAGAAAAGTAGCATAGCTACATTTGAATTTTAGTGGTTGTTCCAGAAGCCAATGGACTGGAAGACATTTAGTGTTTAGCGTCCTTGTTTCCTAATCAGAGGATACATAATAACCCCTCTAGGAAAGTATTGCCTGCCACATTTTATTATCGAAATATTGAAAGGCAGATAAGTATTCAATGAAAGACACAGTACTCTATCTGGAATCAGTTCAAAGGCTTTTCTAATGATTTGACTCAAAGTGATATCAATTCAGTTTAATGGCAGCTTACTCTTGTTACTCTTAATGTAACATTCTGTTCAAGAAATATAACCATGCACAAGTCCTTATAATACTACAAATATTAGTGACACTGACATGTCAAGAAGACAGCTGAATATGGCAACTGAATATAGTAATACATTACAATAGAATATATTAAAACATTACAATGATTCTTAGCTGTCAAGAGCTAGCATGTCAAGAGATTTAAAAGCCAAAGAAATTCAAGTTGCTTCATGTGAAAGAACTTACTCTCAGATTTATCTTTTGCTGGAAGTTTATATATAACAATTTTTGATCAACTCAATCTTCTCCGCTCATCTTTTACTAAACATGTTCTTCATTTTCTAGATCCCAACATTCACTGTAAGCTGTCTTCATTATGATCAGTCCATAGATAATAATCTTATGGTCCCTAAAATGTCTTACAAGCTAGGATTTTAGATTTAAACCTGAAGCCAAATCTTGACATTAGCAATGGACCATCCCATTCTCATTCTGTATTTGACTCTTCCTACAGGCTTTGAGACATCTGGAGATGCTACAGAACTATAGAACTTCCTGCAGTTAAGATGTCTGGTAAATAGAAAAATAACTGCATTCTCCTATTCAAATGCTGTAAAAGAGCTAAGCCAGTCTTTTTGCCTGATAGCGCCTGCCTAGTAATATTTTATGTATTTAAACATTGTCATTATTAGTGGCAAAACTATAATTAAAAATCTTTTCATTATAAGGCTGGTCAAGAAGAACATCAACCTAAAATGATGAGACCTAAGGGTGTATATAAACTTTGCATCTAATTTCCCTATGTGCCTTATTGGCAACTTTAAGATGTGTGGACTTGAACCAGAATTTGCAGCCAACTGTTCTAGAACTTGGGTTCAGGATCCTAGAGGAGTCTTTCCTTGGAAACACAGACTAAACAGAGCACCATGTAGTATATGCAGAATGCAACCAGCCTAGAATACCTTTGGCCAAACTGGAGGAAAAGTTTTCAATATCGGCCCAAAGTGGATTGAAGCAGTATGAATTCCCTTGAGAAGGTGAACCAGTATCCTTATATACTTTGGCAATGAAAATCACATTATCTCCATGTTGTAAATCCATTGTCAGTTCAAGTTTAAATCATCTTGCACAGGCCTAATCATTACTATAACAGTGATGGAATGCTGTGGGAAGATTAGGACAAGATATAATAGCAAGGAAAGAGAATGAATATAATCTATAAGCAATCTTAATATTATATTTCCCAGTCAACTCTTCATAAAAATATTTACTAAGTTTTGTTGTTATAATTATTTATACCCTTTCATATTTTGGATCTCAAAGGAGAATAACAAACACATTTATATGCTTTATTGGTACTGAGCAAGCAATGTGTTAACTTGACTTCACTGTCAGTAAGTCAGAATTGGTTAAAAAAAAGTGATGGAAAATATAATCTATATATCAAAGTTCTGGGTTCTAGAAGCAACTCTTAAATATTTTTTTCTGGTCAATGGATCTATTGAAAAGGCTGTATAATACAAAAGGATGGAAACATGATTTTCTAAGTTCCCTGCACCCAATTTGTGTATGTGTGCTATATATATAGAGAGAGATACAAACAGAGATCCAGGAATCTCATGTGGCCATGAGTTATAAACTGCCCATTCATTCTCTATAGTACAACCTAATCTTCCTCAAATGGCTGTCATTCAGATGTGTTGGAAGTACAATTTTCAGAAGTACCAGCTAGCATATAAAATCAACAACCTTAAAAATTCAGATATAAGCATAAATTTATCCAGCAGCAAGAATTACTTCTTTTTCTGCTACAGGTAGTCAGGTTACAATGGCAGTTGGCACTGGAACTGCCATTGTTAAGTGATGTGATCATAAATTGTTATGTCACGTGATTGCACAGCTTAGTGACTGCAATCCCAGCAGCCCTGTTACTGTTGTAACCCCAAGACTGTGTGGAGTATTAAGTCAGAAGAGATAGGAATCCCTAACAAGGATTTTAGAGGGATGGACGATGCTGTGAGTTGGCACTAGGAAGCATGGCAGATAGGTAGGGGGTGTTGCAAGCAGTCACACACTATAGAGCAGTGATGGCGAACCTTTTAGAGACCCAAGTGCCCAAACTGCAACCTAAAACCCACTTATTTATCTCCGGGTGCCAGGTGGGCGTGGCCCACTGAGTGGGTGTGGCTGTGATGGTTATGGCAGACTTGGTGGGTGTGGCCAAGGTGGGCATGGTCACCTTGATGTTGCTCGCAGGGAGGGACATCTGTGAGGGCTGGGCAGGGTTGGAGGAGATCCAGGGGGTCTGTGGCAGGTGGGGCGGTGGGCAGGAGGCTCGTCCTGCAGGGTGAAGTGAGGCAAGGGCAAGGGCAGGGGTGCCATTGTCGCACGGCAAGGCAAGGCAGGGGCTGGGGCAGCTGCTGCCTGAAACCATCGGCCCCCGCACATAGAGGCCAGTGAGCACAAGGAGGGCAACAGTGCCCGTCAGCAGCCACAGCCTGCCGGCCCCTTGACCAGCACACTCTGGGGCTCCACAGCCCACCGCCAGCAGTTCAGAGAAGCCGCTGTGAGCTGGACAGCCAGCCGACAGCTGAGGAGGCAATGCAGTGGGTCATGCCCGGGAAAAGGAGAGCATGCGAGGCCCGGAAGGATGGGATGGGCAGGAGAGAAACCAGCTGTGCTGGGGTGCATCCGGCCACATGGGACCTCAGCGAGTTAACGGGTGGTTGGTTGAAGAAGGATGGTTGCCATCTCTGGGGCATGGCACGTGTGCCCACAGAGAGGGCTCTGAGTGCTGCCTCTGGCACGCATGCCATAGGTTCGCCACCACTGCTATAGAGTGTAGGGAGGCAAAGCTTGCTACCGAGTATGAGATCCCTTTTCGTATTCCATAGTAGGACTTCTTGGAAGGAAAAAGTGTCAGGAATGACTTGCAATCTTCCCTGCTAGCTTCTACATTGACTTTGCTTGTGGGACTCTGCAGCCATCATAAGTACAAGCCAATGACTAGTACTTAAATCATGATCACACAGATGCAAGGAAACTGTGACATCCAAAACTTTGAGGATCAGTCACAAATTCCCCTTGTTCATAATTGTAACTTTGAACAGTCACTGAAAGAACCATCCTAACTTGAGGAGTATTTACACAAGTCAGGGATCACCATATTTGTAAGATATTCCCCACTTCACAGGAGAGTAGGCTGATTGTGCACAACTAAAATTTCAACATGTTGAAGAACTGCTATCATATGAACAGACTTCTGAAGGTCCTCCAGACCTCTAGTGAATGGAATCAATTATGGATTTGGTAATAACATCCCCCACATCTATACCAATACAATTTTTTTAAGCTTGCTGAAGAAAAAAACATTTAATAATTCAGAAGAAAGGGAGAGACACTGACCCAGTAACAAGCTAAGGTAGCTGAAGCTTTTTAAAAAGTGCTTTATGCTGTCAAGCTATCCACAAAGGCTTTTAAAAGAAACGTATCAAACTAACTTACTTGTACACTACAAGGACTGTATTATTGGCTTACATATTTTTGCCATACAGTGTGTTAGCTGTATTTTTAAAGAAAAGACTTCAGATTTTTGTTATATGTTCATACAAATCTGGGGGGAGAGAGAGATCAAATGAATGAATGAATGAATGAATGATTTATATGGCCACCCATTTTAAGCAACTCTGAGTGGCTCATAATAACCATAAAACCAATAAAGAAAGCAATCATAAAAACAGTAAAACAATAAAGCAAAAAAAAACCCAACAACAACTCTTGGCCATAATTGTCCCTCTTGGGATGGCCCATAGCAACTCAGCTACCCAATTTTATTATGATCTTCCATTTGATTATATTTCCTAAAATAGTCATTTCAGATGTTCTGCTACATTGTTATAAATACAATTTCAAAAAACTCAGTGCTTGTTGTTTTTGGAAATGATGTACAACGTAAGTTAAATTAACTGTCAGAGCACATGCAAAATTATTTCCTTATGACATTAAAAGGCCTTTTTCAGACAAACCATTTTTTTCTTCTTTTGTCACAATGTATAGCATAATTTGTCCTAATTTGTATATTAACCTTACCAAAAAAGAGCAGACTGGACTTTTAGGAAACCAACAGACTTCATTGCTCAGATCTTGAAAAAATATGGTGTTTTTTTCTCCAAAAGTGAATATAGTTGGCTTAAGAACCATTCCCATTTTCAAACAAAGACAACGTAAGGAAAAAAAGATATGATAATGTGTGCTTTCTGGTACAGCTATAAAAATGGAATTAACTTATTCAAGTATACTACTACAATACTTAGGATTCTCTTAGGCTAGTCCAGGGCCACCTAGGATCTACATGGTTCTCTCTTACATTAAATCCAGCATGGTAGCCTGGTTTGATACATAATATTCTGGGGAGAATAAGAGGATGCAGTAAGGGTAGTGATAAAGTGGTGGTTTGGAGGGAAGAATTTGGATAAAGGTAATATTGTCTATTTTAAAGCAAATACTATAATAATAGTTTTAACTCCAATTGGCAGGAAACTATGCCATCCATTTTCTGCAATTCCGTTGAAGTAGATACCAAGAGCCACAAAAATAGCTTAAATAATTTGTTTAAGACTATATAAAGTTCTCTCAAGTTTGCATTACCTAACCCAATAATGTCAATTAGAATCTCAGAGAAAATATGTGTTACATAGACCCTTTTAATCAGGAATACCAGTGACACAACACACAATCTTTAATAATAAACTATGGTTTTCCAGACCATCATTCATGCCCATGTCTATTATATTTCCCAAAACTTATAGGGACCATTTCATGAAAATAAAATAACTTACAATAATTCAAGTAATTTGCATGCATGTGTGGTTAGAAACGCTGTTAAAATAATGATTTTTTTTCTGTATAGATAGTATTAAAATTTAGATCCGGGGATCACAAAAACAGCAATTATTCCATTGATTATAAATATTCAAAAATAGCAACAGTTACTTTGTTAATTGATATGAAACTGCAAATGTCTTGAACCATTCCAAACAGTAATTGTCCTAGACATCAGTTAAGTGTCAACAGATTACCAGAAAACATACTTGTAGACCCTTTTTTGATCACAGTGTTTGCAAATTCAAAGAAATTGCCTTATTCAAGCCCACTTTTTTTTTCCTATTTCAGTAATATCTATGCAGATTGGCACATTCCTGCAAAGTTTCAGTCTGATATCTCTCCCATCCTGGCTGGAGATGTCAGCAATCTTATCACATTCAAAATGAGTACTGAGCTATGGTCCCAGCCAAATGCAGAGCAACTGCACATCAACCACTTCCCACATGGTCACAGCTGCTTCATAAATCCATGAATAGCTATAGTATATAAACATACATTAGGGGCCATATATATATCTGAGGCTTAACTCATCTTCTAATTAAGACTATTTCTGGTGCCTTCATTATATAATAAACCTCCCAGAAAGGAGCTACAGTTCAATAGCAGAACACATGCTTTGTCTGCACAAGGTCAAAGATTCAATCCCACAAATCTGCATCTAAAGGGATTCAGTATAAATATGTTCCCTATACCAAGCACAAGCTGTTCTCAATAAAAGCAAACTATACCAAGCAAACAAACATTGCATTATATACATCCCACTAACTAACATTTACCTGATCTTTTTCCTACACAATTTGACCCGATTCCACAAATATTTGAGAATAGAACTCATACTTTCCTCGACATTTGGTTTTTTCTTTCTGAGAAGATGACCTCATTATATACAAACATAGCATGCTATTTTTCCATATAGACTTCGAAGTGTTCATGCACTAATCTCATGTGTGATGACTTTCATTACTCTACCGTCTTTATATATTTCAACCAATTTAGTAGAAAAGTTTGCTTGCACCATAAATATGCTGACAACCATTCAAATATAAAAGTGTTTATGATATGGGAAAAAATATAGAGGAAAGGTGTTTCCCCCCTCCATCTCTCTGAATAATTAGAACCCAGAGTCAGTCAATGAACATTCAGGACAAAATAAATGCTAATTCAAAATATTATTTTGAGAACTATCGAAATATAAATGTGAAGACTACCAATCTGTCTTAAAAGCAAAGAAACGCAAGTAGGCACCTATGTATTATTTTTATATATATATAGATGCTTTTTGGAAACCTATGGTTGTCCGTTCTGGAAAAAGAATGCTTGATAGATAAGATTTTGATCTGACTCAACCTAATTCTTACATTTTTGTACAATGTCCTTAATTTCCACCCATTTTATTATGTGGAACATCCAGGTCCATTTGAAGGTACAGCTCTTCAAATGGACCTGGATGTTCCACATAATAAAATATTGATGTGGATAATTGAGTAGAAATGTTTCTTGTATCATGTATGTCATATACTCTAGGCTTGGCATTATCTTGAGCAGTTCAGATAGTATGTATGAAACAGAGTATCTTAAATCAGTTGGCTTATATGCTATGCTATAAACAAAGAAATCAGTGTATGCTACTAAGACTAGGATCCACAAGACACCTTTCAGGTTTGGTAAGAATTCATTCTCATTTAATTTACAAATAAAAAAGCCTTGACTTCAGACAGTTACTTGTAGAGGATAATTTGAAGTGCTGGGTGTACCTTTTTTTCTTTAGAATCTTCAAATTCTTAATTATTTTCACTGACTGAGGATTACCAGAGGCACTGACATAATTTTCTAGCCAGAGGTGGTGAACCTGGAACTTTTGGGTTTGTTTCAGTAGGCATAGGATAGGTTGGATAAGAAGTCCATTTTCATAAATATACTAAATTATTAGATGCCTTCCTGCTAAAATCATTGAAAAAATTCACTACCAGTTTTTAGCAATTTCTAATTGACTTTTGACAGTGATCTTGGAAGAAGCTTTTGCCCAAAAGAGATCACATGTGATCTACTTGACAAGATATTACCCACCTCCCATTGATATCATAACACACATTTATTCCCTGTCGTTAAGTTTTTCATTAATTTGCCTTCCTTTAAATCAATCTTTTTCTGTGATTTCTCTTTACAACAAACATAACTTTTAGCTCAAACATAAAATAGAAAAAAGTGACTGTAATCCTGTACAGCAGAAGTCCCCAACCCCCGGTGTGCAGCCTGGTGACAGGCCATTGGCCCATTTGAAACCGGGCCACACAAGCATGCACACGTGAAGCTCCATTTGTGCAAGCAGCCCGCCCGTGCGCATAAAACCCTGCCCTCCTCCCTGCTGTTGCCGCTGCCTCGACTTCCGCAGTGGGGAACACTGCTGTATAGGATACATATCCTGCACATAAATAACTAATATAGGTAGTCCTTATTTAGCAACCACAATTGGCATGAACTATTTGGTTATTAAGCAAAGTGTTTGCTAAGTGAAACCTTGGTTGTGCTTGTGAACTGATATCAGCTTTCCTTTGTTTTAAGACCTGCAAAATGCAAGGACTGGTCATAAAGTTACTTTGACATCATCACTGTAACTGAGAATAGGAGGAAAGTAAAAGCATTATGTGTGTTTGCCACCTTGAGCTGCTTATAAAGTAACAAAGGCAGGATACAAAATGAAATAAATGTTAATAAAATTACTAGGTAAATGCTTGTGAATGTTTTTGCAGATGACATTGCTCTGATGCTCTAGTCTAAGTCAAATAACGATATCCTTTAGACATAAAGGAAATACTGAAATATGAGAAAATAGCAGGCCGGTACAAACACACACATACATACACATATACAGTATATTGTTATGATTGTTAATTTCATGAAATGAAAAATCAGTATTAAGACGTGGCAATCATTTAGTCTTATTTAATCAACTGATATAGTCATCCGTTTTGCAATCATGAGTCTATAGGCAACAAAATAAAATGTTTTAACTTTTGTTAGAGAGCAAATAACCAAGACTTGAAGTTTACAGATTTATGCAATGCTAAAAACAGGCTCTTCTGGCATTATCTGTTGTTCTTTGATAATAAATAATTTGCAGGAGAATATCTTTCAAAATTCACCTAGAGGCCAACTGTAGGGGCAGAAGGAGTTGAAATATATGGCTAGACAGCACAACTCTGCAATACTCGGTCTCTAAAAGATTCGCCATTACTGCTTTAGAAGATAGACTCATGCTTTAGAAGGATCTTGATAGACTTGAACACTGGCCCTATCCAACAAAATGGTGAGATTTAGTAGTGAGAAAAGTAAGGTCCTACACATAGGCAAGAAAAACCAAATGCAAAAGTACAGAATAGGTGGCACCTTGCTCAACAGTAGCAACTGTTTTAGTAGATCACCACTTAAGTATTAGCCAGCAGTTTGCTGCAGCTGCCAAAAAAGCCAATGCAGTCCTAGGTTGCATCAACAGAGGGATAGTTTCAAGATCACGGGAAGTAATAGTACTGATTTATATTGCGCTGATGAGGCCATGCTTGAAATATTGCATCAAATTCTGGTCACCATGATACAAAAAAGATTTTGAAATCCTAGAAAGAGTCCAGTAAAGAGCAACAAAGATGATAAGAAATCCGGAGACTAAACCATATAGTGAATACTTGAGGGAATTAGATATATCTAATTTAATGAAATGAAGGATTTGGGGAGATATTCCTCAAATTGACACCTCCTCAAGCATTCTTCCAATACTTGAGGAGGTGTCACAGAGAAGAGGACATTAACCTATTCTCCAAAGCATCTGAGGCAGAACAAAAAGTAATGGATGGAAAATCATTAAAGAGAGATCTAACCTAGAATTAAGGAGAAATTTCTTGACAGTGAGAACAATTAATCAGTGAAACATCTTACCTTTAGAAATTGTGGGTGCTTCATCACTGGACGTTTTCAAGAATTGACTGGAGAGCCATTTGTCCAGAATGGTATAGGGTTTCCTGCTTGACCAAGGAGACTAGAAATTCTCCAAAATCTTTTCCAATCCTATTATGTTGTGTTCTATCAATCAAGCAATCATATTCAATCTGATTCACTAATCTTAATCCCAAATAATTTTTCTTCATTCAAGGAAGATAGATGTTGGAATAAAACATCCTTCCCCTCCTCTATAAAGATTTACAAGGCAGTGCTAAATTAAAAGCATAGAAACTGTTTTGATACAATCTGTTGCTATCTTCAGAAAGACTGGAAACATTGGAAATAGAACTGACAAAATCACATCACGTTGGATTAACCAGTATATGAGATTTTTTTACTGCTTGGGAAGGGAGCTGGATATCAGGCCAAAGAATGTGCCATTCAACTATTTTTTTATACAAAAAGAGACAGGTTTTGGACGATGGCTTGGCATCTGGTTCTCTACCCAAGCATTGGGTGCCAGTCTTAAACAAGGTATCAATATCAGAGTCTTCAGACACATTATCACCAAGTTGACAAATCTAATCACAAGACTCACTGGAGACTGGATAGGATTCAGTGGTGCTTACCATCTATCCTGGTAAAAAAGAAGCAAAAGAAAAGTGGTAGTGTCTATCTTAAGAAAGATTGGTCTCAAACTCTTCTTCCAAAAATCAACTCTAACCAAAGAGGAGCTGGTAAAGACTGGACAATATGATTCAGAGTGTTCCTCAATGGTGGAACCAGTGATGATGAAGCTGTAAGAAGTTTGTTGTGGAGAGAAATCTGAGGTTGCTGGAACTATAATCTGGGACGTGATAGGGCAGTGATGGCGAACCTTTTAGAGACTGAGTGCCCAAACTGCAACCCAAAACCCACTTATTTATCGCCGGGTGCCAGGTGGGCGTGGCCCACTGGGTGGGCGTGGCTGTGGTGGTTATGGCAGACTTGGTGGGTGTAGCAAAGGTGGGCATGGTCACCTTGATGTTGCTCGCAGGAAGGGATGCCTGTGAGGGCTGGGTAGGATTGGGGGAGATCCAGGGGGCTCTGGCAGGTGGGGCGGTGGGCAGGAGGCTCATCCTGCAGAGTGAGGTGAGGCAAGGCGAGGCAGGGCAGGGGTGCCATTGTCGCAGGGCAAGGCGAGGCAGGGGCCAGGGCGGCTGCTGCCTGACACCATCAGCCCCCGCACATAGATGCCAGCGAGCACATGGGGGGCAATAGTGTCCGTCAGCAGCCACAGCCTGCCGGCCTCTCGTCCGGCACACTCTGGGGCTCTGCAGCCCACTGCCAGCAGTTCAGAGAAGCCGCCTCTGAGCTGGATGGCCGGCTGACAGCTGAGGAGGCAATGCAGTGGGTCGTGCCCAGGAAAAGGAGAGCTTGCGAGGCCAGGAGGGATGGAAAGGGGAGGAGGGAAACCAGCTGTGCTGGGATGCATCCGGCCATATGGGACCTCAGCGAGTTAGTGGGCGGTTGGTTGAAGAGGGACGGTTGCCATCTCTGGGGCATGGCACGTGTGCCCACAGAGAGGGCTCTGAGTGCTGCCTCTGGCATGCGTGCCATAGGTTCGCCACCACTGTGATAGGGCTATTATCTGTTTTGTTTTATTTTGTCTTGGTTAAACTAAATGAGATCATCTCCTTGGTAGTGTCTGTTTGCAGATGATTCAAGGGATCTCTCAAAGGGAGTCATCAATTCTGGAGTCATAGTAGGAGGCTTAGAAGAACACAAGGAGGTTAAAACAGCTTCAGAGTCTTGTACCCTAAAAGCCTATTCTCAAAGAATGGGTCAAAATGATTGCAACAATGATTGCAAAATGATTGCAACACTGATTGCAACAAACCTATTTAAACACAGTCCATACAGTTTTGGCTGTGTGGTCTTCATGGGTGGTGGTGGAATGTTACAATTAATTCCCATCCAAAGCAAAAATCTATTCCAACAATGCTAGCAGTTTAAATTAGTGTTACTAGTTTGATTTTTTTTTTACCATATGCTACATCAGCTTTGTAGAAAATCATAGTTCACTTTTAATAACAATACTGCAGTTTTCTGATCAGCCTGACAGTCACAAACGTAAGATGCTCCTCTTTATGTGAATCATTACTCACTCATTCTGATGATTTCATATCTTAGTTTTAATAGACATTAATGGGAAAGAACAGCATGGAGCACTGTGCCTTTACAACAAATCCTATCTGTAAATCTATAATGATTAAATAATAGTTATGGAGATTTTCAGCAGTAGTCCACCCTTACCTATAATCTCTGCTTGGATATATATATATAATAAAGATAGGGCGGTCATTCATGATTGTCAAAAGATTTATGCATTCTCCTCCTACTTCTTGAGCTAGTGGTACAGCACAATAAATTAAACTGGGAGCTCTCTAATCTAATGAAAGCTCTCTCTGGATCACTCAGGAACAGCAAGTATTAATTTTTCATGGTAGCTCTGTGGTCTAGTTGTCAATCATTGCAGATGAGAATCCTTTCTATGGTTCTTTCCAACTGGAGGCAAGAATCTAACTACTGAAAGTTCTGTCATTCTATGTTCTAAGAAAAGGTTTTGTAACTGGGCTCATTTTAATTATCTTTCCAATCCTACTTCTTGGGTGCTGTAGCTTTATATAAAATAAATTTTCTAGTAGTGATTGCCTATATAATTGAGATATTTATCCAATGGTTATTTGGTAATCAATTTTCATTTCAATATTTTTGTATTCCTTCCATATCTACCAATATTTCTCCCTTTTAACAGCGTATGGTCTTCCTTTTATTTATTTCACACAATTTAAAGAACAGACTGAAGGAAATTGATTTTTCAATAATTACTGGACTGAAAATCACACCAGCACCAGCTAACAAACTTGTTCCAAAGCAGCACTTGGAAGGTTAATCCTCTAAAATAAAGTTGAACTTGTTGCCGAGTAATATGAATATATAGTACAGCAAGCTGTTTTTAGAAAAATGAGACAATTTTAATCCAGATCTCCTGTACTGCTTTAATGTAAGTAAAGTCTTTAGATTCAATTACCACAGCTGGATAATCTTACACTTTAATCTACATGTGTCTTAATATACAGAGATTTAGCATTGTGACAAAAAATAAATTCTTCATATAGCAAACATTGTGTATTCTATGTACCCTGTGCAGTACTTTTAACTGCTTGATTAGAATGTCTACAGTGTTTCTATTTCCTAAAAAAAAATAACAACATGATAAATAACTCAATCCCATCGATTATAATGTTATAACATTCCCAGTCCTCATATAGCAGTTCTTGTGGTAACATTCTCCCCAGCTCCTGTAGAAATTAGATGGGCATCACCTAGTGATTGTTGCTCTACATTAGAATATTAGTGGGAAAGACTATAGGCATTTATGCATGATTACCAGGGCTTTTTTGTCATACAACGCCCAGAACGGAGTTCCGGCACCTTTTTTGGATGGAACCTTATAGGATAGGCAAGGCGGGTTGTATGACATGTGTGAGTTCTGGCACTTTTTTTTTTTTTTTTACAAAAAAAAAACACTGATGATTACAATAAGTCAACATTGATCAATGGATATTCTTTCTAAATTTTTGTCCACAGTGTGTTTTACCTAATAGAAATATTTACTAAACTTCTGAATTGCAATCTGAGTTCACAAAATTTCAAGCACTATACCAGTAGATTACTTTTGTTTGAGAATACATTAGTCAGTTAATAGTCTTTCCTTAGCAATTAGTTGGAGAAATAGTTTTCATGCCAGGAGAAGAAAATTTCTAGTATCATAAGCTTGCGTAAGCAAAGACTGCAAGACTTTAAAACATCGTAAGATTATTGTGCTATTTTAGTTGCAATAGAATACTACTGCTAGCCCTCAGGAAACAATAGTGAAAAGATGAAGAAAAAAATTATCCCTAAATATTTTTCAACTTTTTAGGAATCTGAAATCTGGGTATTACTCTGAGTCTCTTGCCAAAAAGAGAAACACTGATGGACTGAGGCAATGCCAGAATGGCTATTTTAACTTGGCTTGTTCATCCAAGCTAGATAAATGAACAGATTCAAAGGATCCAAGGAAATTATAACATATTAAATACTTAGATATAAGAAGATGAGATTCATTGGATTTAGAGACTCATGTTACATCTCTAAATCCAAAGCCAGTTTTAGACTGTGGATGGTCAGTTTGGGTGAATCAAACCATATTGTTGAAGTAAAAACTTAGGCCAGATTGAAGTGAATCCAAGTGATGCTTTTCTCCAAGCAGCACAGTTGCAAAATCCATTATTGGCTTTTTTTCAGGCTGCCATATCTGTGTACTTGGCACAGAAGAAGTTATCAACCATATGCTGAGATATGAAAGAAAACTCCTGCAGAAAGTTAACCAACACATTTCTTGATAACTGAAAACGTCAGATAATTTGAGCTATTTTTAATGTCTCCCAAAGCGTCTCTAATACATTTTACTCTTTATAGTGCCAAATTCGAAGTACTCATTTATCCCAATTCATCGGATAAGTGACCAGAACTAAAATCTTACAGTTTTCACAGTAATGGTTGCTACTCTAATTACCTTTAAATGAATGCAATAAAGCACTTTAAATTGAAAATACTTGAGGGAGAAAAAGAAGCCTACAGGTCGCCTGCCCCACATTCACCGCAATTTCATGAGACATAAAAATAGGATATTTTTCCCATGAAATTATGACACCTACCTACAATTTTCCGATAGTTGTGTCATAGATAATTATAAGATCTTGACCAAAATACCTACATATGAAAGCTTAATGTGACATACTGATTATAATATATTGATTCTAGTTCAAAACCAATAGCATCTTTATGATGTTATGAAGAGTTTAAATGGTCTGATTTAAATTTATCATTAAGTCTCTACAAACTATGATTATAAATAAAATGCCAATCTGAAGAACAAATGTTTTATCCAATTTAAATTCCTACTGTCTTTTGTTTAGAATTGATACTGATCCTAAAGCACTGACCTATAAGACATAGTTCCAAAACTTGAAATGCAATTAGTATTGACTAATATAAAAAGGATATGCATAAAACATTAATGTCGCAGAAAGATGTGTGTGTGTAGGAGAATATATGGTCCTCAAAGAGGATTCCAGGATTCAACCTGTTTCAAATCTCTAGACCATAAATCTATTTCAAACATCTGCAAACAGTGTTTCTAATCATAATAGAAATTGAATGATATACTCTACTGAACAGAACTAAAACATCAGATACAGTGAGAGAATCCTGACAGAACTTATGATACACTGCTGAGGCCTTCTATAAACCATGGCAAATTTAAGTCTATGTTTGCATTCATGTACAGCTGGAATTAAATACTATGATGAGCAGTTAAAGGAACTGGGTGTGTTTATACCAGGGGTCCCCAACCTATGGGCTGTGGCCCACTACTGGGCCATGGCCTTCTGGCCACTGGACAGGATGGCCAGTGCGCACACACACCCATTCGCGCTAGTGCCCGCAGACCCATTTGTGCATGTGTGTGCGGCTAGTGGCGGCAGCTAGCGTCTGCCTGCCTGCGCAAACGGGGTTGCTAGCACACGCAGGGGTTGCATGGCCTGATTGCGTATGCATGCAAGAGCTAGCGGCGGTGGCTAGCACCTGTGCACATGCGCAAATGGGGGCCGCTAGTGCTGTGCAGGTTTCACGGCCCATTTGCACATGTGTGGGGGCTAGCAGCGGGAGATAGTGCCTGTGCACATGCACAAACAGGGCCGCTAGCCCTGTGCAGGTTGCGTGGCCCATTTACGCATGTGCGAAGGGCTAGCAGTGGTGGCTAGTGCCCGCATGCCTATGGAAACAGGGCTGCTAGCGCCGTGTGAGGCCCTGTTTTTGCACGCATTCGTGTGCACAAATTTCTCAGCTGCTTCCTTTCCTTCCAAGCCACCATCATGAAAAGGTTGGTAACCTCTGGTTTATACTGCTAGAGAAGGCAGTGGAGATACAACAGCTATTTTCAAGTACATAACAGATTGTGATATACAGAAAGGAACAAACTTGTTCTCTCCTGTTTTTAATGGAAAGACCAGTACCAGGGAAACCCCAGGGAAATAGATTCAGGTTAGATGTTAGAAGGAATTTTCTGATGGCAAGAGATGTCAACTAGTTTCCTCATGAAGTGTTATGTCCTCCTTTACCCAAAGGTATTCAAAAAAAGCATGGATAACCATCTTTCCAAAATGCTTTAGTAGATTCTTCAATGAGAGTGGGATGGTTGCTCCCAAGTCTATGATTCTCAATCTTACTGAAAGCTTTATCTGAAAGCCTTGATTAGTCAAAGCATAAGGGGCAACAGTAGTGAATATTATATGTTGTCTGCTTGTGAAACAAAGAAAGGGAGGCATGTAGCAATGGAGCTATTACTAGTTGCCCAAGCGTTAGTTGATGAATAACAGTTTTATCTCATGAGACTTCATCTGTGTTTGTTTTGTCCAAACCATTTTTTGAGAACTTCAGGGCACTAGTTGTGGTTTTTCATAGTCTTTCTGGCTTGGATTGGGTTAATCTGTAGAGCTGTCTATCACAAGCATAATGGCAGCATCTCAAATGGGCAAACAACCTCTCTAAAATATTTGATATAGATTTTACACAATGTTAGGGTAAACATTACAGTTTGTAGAACCCCACATTTGAATAAAGAGAGATTCATGTGTTTTCCCACTGTAATTACTGACTGAAATCACCAGCTCTGATAATGGCATAACCACTATAAGATGGTGTCTCCGACTTTCAGCCCTTGCAGGCGTTCCAGGATTTTGCAAATACAGACTTTTGTAATAAGAAGACTGAAGCACTATTTCTCTGTATGGAAGATGATAATCCTGGTAGAATGATCAAGAAGTAAACTACTAAGCAGCTGCTGATACTAAACTTTTTTTCCCCTAGCACCAACAAGGGAATCAGCTACGTGTGACTTGGAAGCTATATAAATTTGTTTGGGAATAAATAAAAATAAAAATTCTGTTTAAAAAGTCAAAATGAAATTTCTTTGAAAAAATGTTTTCCTCTATTGCAGACATGTCAAACCCGCGACGTCACATGATGTCACGCAATGTATCGGAACTTTTTTCCCATTGCCAGCAATGGGGTGGGCATGGTTTCCTCGTGATGCGTCCGGCCCACGGGCCGGCAGTTTGACACCCGTGGTCTATTGGACTGGCAACATAATAAATACAGGGAACACCTCTGTAATGTTTATCCTTATAAACAGGGCAGATCATTTTAGTCGAAGATATTGTGCAGAACTCCAAGGCCTGTAATAGAGGATCCAAGACAGAGAAAGATATTACCCATATAAAGTAATTGTTTTTATCTATAATACATAACTAATATCTAACTACAGAAATTTAACACACGGATAATCAAAACAGAGCAAATTATCTATACATCTTCTTATCTTCACCAAGTGAACAGAGAGTGAGAACTCTGACTTCATCATGCTTGGCATTTTTAATCTTTTTGTTTTATTGATAATATTGTAATTTCTTTGATGGTTGTGAGCTGCCAGAGCCATTGAGATTTGGCAGCATACAAATCTAAATAATAATAATACACTGGATAGGAAGGCCAGATAAATGGCAATGAATCATGCCCTTCTCCCACGCAATAATGTTGACAGACTCTACTTACTAAGGAAAATAGGTGGGCGTGGAATGTTGAAAGTACCAGACAGTTGAAGAAGAAAAAGGACATTGGAAGAATATCTGAAGGACAGTGAAAAAGATGCACTGAAACTAGTACACCATGAAGGCTTAATGAATACCAAGGAGACAAACTGGCCTATAGGAAAGACCAAATGAAGAAAAGAAACCAAGCATGGCAAGGCAAAATATTATATGATCACTATGCAAAAAAAACCCAAAAAAACAACAACCCAAAATTCTAGTTGGCAAAGCACAACAAGACGTGGCAATGGTTACGAGCAGAAAAGTTATAGAAAGGGACAGAGAGCTAATTCTGGTTTCAAAAGACCAAGCTTTAAGAACAATGCATATAAAGAAGCTGAAGAAACAGTAATCACTTAGCTGTTGCAATAATAATAATAATAATAATAATAATAATAATAATAATAATAATAATAATAATAATAATAATAATAATAATAATGTTGTTGTTGTTGATGATGATGATGATGATGATGATGATGATGATGATGATGATAAAGTTGGAAGGGACCTTGGAGGTCATCTAGTCCAACCCCCTGCTCAGGCAGGAAATCCTATACCATTTCGGACAAATGGCTGTCCAGTTTCTTCTTAAAAACTTCCAGTGTTGGTGCATTCACCGCTTCTGGAGGCAGGTTGTTCCACTGGTTAATTGTTCTAACTGTCAGGGAGTTTCTCCTTAGTTCTAGGTTGCTTCTCTCTTTGGTTAGAAGATCACATAGTCAGCAAAGTAGCAACAATTGTGCATTGCAATATCTTTAACAAATACCAATTACCTGAAAACAAGAACCTGTGGGACCACAAATTAGCAAAATAATAGGAAATAAAGACACTAAAGTGCTCTAAGACTTTTAGAATTCAAACACACAGTAATTATCACACAACAACCCAGACTTAACAACTATTGATAAGAAAAAACAAAAAAACTCTGAAGAGTGGACATTACAATACCTGCAAGCATCAGAATAAAAATAAAGAACTGGAGAAAATCACAAAATACAAAAACCTGCAAATAGAAATAGAATGACTGTGGCAAAAGAAAGCAAAGATAATAGGAAAAGATGCTTTGGGTGCAATCTCAAAACATCTTAAATTGAGCACCATCAGCACTGACAAAATTACCAGAGTCAATTGCAAAAAACAGCTTTGCTTACATCCTGCGACCATATCTTTAATATTATAAAGCAATAACATGTACCTATACCTTGGGAAAAACTCAATTAGTGGATAAAAATGCCAAATCCAGTCTAACGATCTGGATAAATGTGCCACCACCATAATAATAATCTGTCAAGCCAATTCCTCAATTGTTCTGTAGCTAGAACTAAGAACTAAGAACCAGAGAAAGAGAACAAAGTCAGTCAAATAAAATTCTTATTTTATTGGCAAAAAATTGGCTTAGAGCCACTGCAATATGCTCATCCTTTTCTTATACATATCTTTTCTTTAAAGAGTTTATTTTCAGCTTTTTGTGTGCATCATTTGCTGCCCAGAAGCAATAACCAATCTTCTCACATATTTATTCAATACATTTTTTTTCATTACAGGAAAAAATATTTTAGATTCAGTGCTAGAAACATTACAGTGAAAAGTTATTAATCCTCTATGTATGGTAAACCAACACTTGAATAAATTGTGCTTTTAATAGCACATATTAAGCAGTAAAACTGTAAACTGAAAAATAAGTTGTTCCATCTTCCTAGCTTCCATTTAAGATCCTTCATAGTTCCCAGACAGAGAAAAGGAATGTATGTGTTTTATGACTTCCTTTCCTCTATTCATTATTCTATTTGCTTCTTCTTTTTTCTGAAACAATATCCTGTCATCTCTTCTCCAAATGGAGCCAATTTTCTCTCTTTTTGTCCCCAAATATAAAAACTCTTAATGTGATGACCAGTTTTCTGCAACTGCATGAGGACAGAGTAAACATCACAATACAGTTACTTACATTTGATTTAAATGCAGCAACAATAGAGGTTAATTTGAAGGGACTGGAAACTTTATTTAACATTAATCTTAAAAATAAATATTCCTCCTGGTCCAGTATTTATGATATTATAAAAATGATCTGTCACTGTCTTCTTCCAAAATGGCTTGAAATCAGCCACAGACATGTGAATCCACTTTGGGAAAATTTGCCTTCTCTTTTTCTTAATATAATCTGAAGTCCACAAAAAACATTTTGCTTGGAAAATTCCACATTCCTTAAATGAATGAATTGTATGAAATAACTATTTTTGTTGGAATTGATAAGAATGCTGAGGCTACCATAATTGGTAAGATTTATATATATTTCTGCCCTCAACTGCCAAGTTAATTGGCTATTAATATAGTTTTGGAAGTTCTGGGTCAGTTGTTGCTATTGAATACCGGTCTTCCTGTAATTAATCTTTTATATTCCATCATCTTACTATGGACAAGAGCAAATTGATTGCATTGGACTGGGCAGAGGGGGAGAACATATTGTCTTCAAAAATGGGCCCATCTGGGCTTCCGGTTCTGGTTTTCGACACCGGCGGACATATGAAGAGATCCTTCTCCCCGCTGTCTGGTTTTTCTCCTTCGGAAGGCCTTGGAAGGGCTCGAAATTTGCCCTGGAGGGGTGACTACCATTGGGGGGGACTCTTGCTGGATCGTGGAGGGGTGGCAGCCTCTCCGTTTGATCTGCAGTAACTCCTCAGGACTGAAGAGGAACCAGCCCAAAGCCCAAAGCACCATCTAAGCATGAAGAAGCAACTGGAGGAATTGGGTGAGACCCTATTTTTCCTTTTCTCTTTCCCAACTACTTTCCTGTAAAAAAATTTTGAAATATCCCTTTCCCCCAGCTGAATTGCGCAGCTTTTGTTCACTCCGGGAATTTAAAGCCAAGAAATACACACTCACAAAAAAGGAACAAAAAGATTAAATAATCACTTACCTGGACTTGTAATATCTAGATACCTGGACTCCCTAAAAGCTCTGTATCTCGACAAAAACTTACTGCTTTACTTTTTTGTTAACTCGGGGAAAAAAGGGAATGTTCTTTGTTTCCTCTCATGAACCAGAAAAAAAGCCCTATTTTGTATGTCACTGGGGACATCTAGTGGTGAAATACGGTACAACAAGTGGAATAAATCTTTTCTGACAGGGAGATCTCTGAGACTAAAATTTGTCCTTGACAGCAACCAAAAGATAAGAACTTGAAACAGCTGGGTGGTGAAAATATTTCCTTATAGTGGAGATGGACAGTTATTGACTCTTACTAAAAATAGCCTCTACTAAAGAACTGTAAACATTACAGAAATGGAGAAATACCACCCACAGCCTTATGTCAAACTTATACTTGAAAAAATTCTAGAGGCTACTGAGCTAATGAATTCTAAAATGAAAGATTTACATGCCACTCTAAAGCCACAAAACGCAGCTTTAACCCCATTAGAGGAATCCACACTTCAAAAAGCAACAGAAGAAGGAACTAATAACAAAGTGGATTTTTAAAAATGCCAGGAACAATCTACTCAGAACTTTAACACCCAAATTTTGACCTCACTTAAAGACTTTACAACTACAACAGCAACAGAAACTGAACAAAGTAATGCTAAGATGGAACTTGCAGAGGATTTACGACAATACACTGAGATTCTAGATAATCTAGATGATCCAAAAACAACTACAACATCGAAAATGAATTTTTATTTACTCCAGCTGAAACCAGAAGAACCATTTGGCCAACAATTTAATGACTGTGAAGGGACTGGCTTCCTTGATAGGCTGATGATTGGATGGTCTCCCCTGTTTCAAATGATATATCCAGGAAGGAAGGGAGAGCCACTTGAGGATCTAAAAGCCTTTTTATGGAAGCCGGCTTGGCATAAAAGGAAGGCCAGAGTTAGACTAAAAAAAATGGTTTTCTTTGTATGATACCTAAGGGAAGAGCTTTAAACTTTATGTAATGAGCCAAGAAGATTTTAAAAGATATTATTGGATTTAATAGTTAGGCTCTATATCTATACGGGAAATAAATTAGTTACTTAAATAATTGTTTTGAATTATAAATAGAAGATGGATTTAGAGGATAAAGATTATTTTATGAGTAAGTGATGATATTAAAATAAGAATTAGAATATGATGGTGAAATAAATTAAGAATTTACTGGAATAAATAATAAGTGTATTTTAGATATGATATTATTTTGTATGAATTAAGGGAACTGTGGGCTATCCGAAACTTAAATGTTATTGGACAGTAAGCCAACTGGAATATTTTAATTGAAACCAGACAAAAGTTAAAAACAGGATTTGGAGATATATAATCTAAAAGTTGTTTATAAATGTTTTAAATGATTGAGTTATAACTAGCAACCTACTAATTTGAATTTGGTATAATGACTAAGGGAAACAGACAGGAAATTTTTGATGATGTAAACTGATATATGTATGAATAAACGAGTTATTGGACTATGTATTACCCACCGACCTTGTTGCTTCCTTAAATACCCGAAGGTTTGTAAAAATGGAAAATTAATAAAACTTGTTTTTTTAAAAAAAATTAGCCTATCTGGGTTTTGAGCCTAGAATCCAACAGACTAGAATAGGAAAGGGAAGATAGCTATTATGATGAACAAGACAAGAGGCACTAATCACAGATAAAAGGATGTGAAGCTATATTTGAAGTTGGTGTTAAGGTCTGCTGCTGTTTAGGTCTGCTGCTGTTGTACCAGTTCCCTTTCAAAGGCTGTGTCTCTGACTGAATTGCTATGTGTCAGGCTGACCATGTTGGGCATCAACTTGCTTTCCTTGAGAAGGTGATAAAGGTTAGCCAGGAGTAGTGGCCACTAGGGAAACCATGGGTCTGTCCTGTACTAGTTCCAGTCACATGGGAAGCTGCACATTAAATCTGTGTTTCATCTTGGAGCTAGTATGACATGATCAGAAAATAAGGGAGATTAACATCTGTCCTTTGTCATAATTCTTCAATGTTATATAAATGAATCTGGTCGATCAACCTCTGCAAGGAAGATCGGTTTAATGGATCAGCTTGGTTTTCAAAGGGTATTTGGAGAGTTTTTAAGGTCATAATGCAGTGATGGCGAACCTTTTAAAGACCGAGTGCCCAAACTGCAACCCAAAACCCACCTATGTATCGTCGGGTGCCGGGTAGGTGTGGGCCATTGGGTGGGTGTGTCCCATTGGGTGGGTGTAGCCAATTGGGCGGGCGTGGCTGCAATGGTAACGGCAGACTGGGTGGGACTAAAAAGTTCAATCAATCAATTCCAATATTTTGCGAGATCTTTTTTTTTCCCACAAGAAGTTGAAATTGATTGATTGAACTTTTTTTTTTGCACATGGCAGCGTAGGCCTAAAGCGAAAAGGTTTTATAAAACCCAGCTGAAGGCCTAGGACTGGGGCAACAGCGCGCATACCCACAGAGAGGGCTCTGGGTGCCACCTGTGGCACACGTTGCATAGGTTCGCCACCACGGCCGTAGTGGGAATTCTATTAAAGCTTTTGTTACATCCTAGCATATAGAGATAGGCAACTGCAGCTTTGGACAGATTTGCACCTAAATGATCTTCCCATCTACTATTTCAGGTCCCCAGGTTATGTTTAGACTAGGAATTGGTCAGTTCCAATTTGATATCCAATATCTTTTAGCTAAGAAGATGTTAGAGATGGGCTAAAAGGCCTTCCATTTGATTTGTAGCTGTATGTCTCAATTGTATTACATAAAGATCTATTTGAATGGAAGAAATGGCATTGGACAAACTCCTGCATTGAACTGAGACAAGATATAACAGGAAATATTTTATCACATTAAAAAGTCCACAGCAAAAACCTTTCCCAGATGCAGCCCTTAAAAGCAGAGTCTATAAAAATCTAATCTGGTTTCTTGCTATACAATACAATAAGTATTTTATATATTACTGGGATTATGTCAGGCAGGTTTTTTTTCAATATTGTAGGATCTAATGCTTTTATAAAAATGAAAAGCAGCAGCATCTGGCTACACAATGCAAGCTCTGCTCATTCTGTGTGTTTCTGCAACTTCATATCACACTTATAAAAGAAGTAAACTTGCACTGTAACTGCAGAACACTGCTTTCATGATTTACTCATTCTGCCTCCTCACCTTTGCGTGTATGTCTCTGGCTGATCTAGAGAAAACTGTTAGAAGTTCACAATTTTCCCATCAAACCAACAGTTGTAATTTGAAATCAACAGAAGTTGAGCTTCAAAAGTAAAATTACAGGGCTGTTGGGACACTATAGTTTGCATATTCTTGAAATACAGAACTACATGAAATAATTTCAATTTTTAAAGTATTATTACAGTTGTGTTGCATTTTTCTTCTTATAGCTTAAATAGCTGGAATTCTCCATTTTATTTCCAAAACAATGTTTAAATAATGAATCAGGATTAGCCCAAAATTATCCAGTGAATTCGAGGTCAGCTTGGCATTTGAACCTAACCAGTCAGTCTTATATTTTATATATTCACCAATGACCAGTTTCTCATAACAAAAATTGTAGGATTCTACAAATGCAAGAATGCTATTGTTTTAGTTATCATTATATCTGTCCAAAATTAATAAAACATAGTAAGACAAAATAAATTTACAAAATTAAGCATACAGGTTTTTCCTCTCAATGCATTTTTCAAGAAAAAAATTATCCTCAACATATATGAAGTTGTAGAACATCACTAGAAAGGCAATTTGCAGTTTGCTGAACAATTCTGGAGATCACAAATTATGTATGCAACTAATTAACTTGGCATGATTGGATACTAAACAGAGAGTGTTTCTGCATATATAAATACAATAAAATATGCATATTCTTTAGTTCTTTAAAGAACCACAGATTCTAAAATACATTATCTTACATTGCACAATAGATTTTCCATAGATTTCCCACAGAAGTCAATGGCCAGAAGAAAGACACCAATAGTGGGAGACTTTGTTGAGCTATATCTAGGCAGAAAGGCTTAGACAGTAAATCTAAAGGCCATTACCAATACGTTTGGGAAACTAGAAAAATCCTGATGGTTGAAGCCCTGAACCAAAGTTTCAGATTTTCCATAAAACACCCAAAAAAGTACATTTCAAAACATAAATAACAAATACAAATATTCAGAAAGGTGAAAAACCAAGAATACAAATATAAGCTTCCTTATGTGCTTTAACTGAAAATATTTCAACTCAGTATCTTACTAAATCCTTACAGTTCTAATGCATTACATTAATACTCTGGAAAATTCACCAAAATCTGTTAAACTGACTAGTGTAAACAGGATATTATCATTTGTCTCTCAATCTAAGAAAGTTGAGTCTCAACTAGAATGACAAGCAGAAGACAGTGATCCTGTTCCACATCCTATGAAACCATAACAGGTTTGCCTGATTTTGGAGTAGAGTATCATATAACCATTGTGGTTGGAAAACACAATTTATGGCTTAGCATATTATAGTATTCAGTTAGCTGTGGTTCATTCAATAAACCAGATTTAGCAAACCAGGGCTTAATGTAATGTGAAAATGGATTGCTATCAAAATATATCTCTTATATTTTGAACCTTAAAAAAAATTGGTTTCATGACTGCTTTCATAAATCCTCATTATAGCTCGTGGAAAGACAAATGGAAGAGAACTTCCTTGGTGCAGAGAGACCTGTTTTCCTGAGATCTGAGATTTAACCATAAATTTAGGGTATGCTTATTTTGAACCTTTACTCAGGTGTCAGAATTTTGAAATAATGGTGAAAAAAATGCAGTAATCCAGGTCAGGATCCTTGGACAAAAATGGTTAGTGATAGTCAAAGCCTCAATAAAGGATACGCAGTGGTGGAGTGTATGCCCCATATAAATGGCAGAAGGGGTAAATAAAAAAGTGAGAGATGGTGTTCAGAATCACTGAATGCAGATAAAAGCTATCTTGGAATCCAGATATGTAGACCAAGTAGATAAGATATTAAAAGTTTAAACATTTAAAGTTATGCATCAATTACCAAGATACATGCTGGAAAAGAAAAGAGTAATTATGGGAGTTCTGTTATGTGGTTGACATAAATTGACATGGTAGGAGGAAAGAGTTATCATAATTGTTTACTGTTTCAAAGAAGTAGTGAGTTGGCTTCCTCTAGAGCTGTGAAATTTATAATTTAGGATTGTGAACATGCTAAAGTATGGACACTGAATAACAAGTTTTTGAAATTAAATGGTCAACAGATCTTTCAACTAAAACTAACGACAGAGAAGTTTAAAAACATCAAACAAGACCCATAAAAGCCACTGTACATTTCATGGATAAGAATCACTCACAATCCTACATAATGCATAAAATATTATTCACAGCAATATATTTTGCTGACACTTATCTCAGTTTAATTATTTTTGAAGAGATACTTTGGTGTTGTGGTTAAGGCATCAGTTTAGAAAATGGGAGATCGTGACTTAGTTCTGCCTTGGGCACAAAACCAGCTGGGTGACCTTGGACCAGTCACTTTCTCTCACCCTAAGAAGGAGGCAATTGAAAACCACTTCTGAAAAATGATTCTTTTCTTTCTTGCCAAGAAAAATGCAGGGGTTTGTCCAGGCAGTGTCTGAAAATCGGACATGATTGAATGAAAGAAAAAAACCTCCCTATTTGTCAGCCTAGTGTAGAGCAGCAACAAGATGTGTACCCCATATATATATATTTACTACCTTATTAAAAACAGAGATGAAATATTCAGCCTAGTAGTGTTTTGTCCTACCAATGAATAAGGACAAAAGGAGAACAATAAATTTGATCCTAATGGTATCATAAAAAGTACATACCAGCAGTGTCTCTTCTACATTTTCATCTATTCCATTTCACAACAGCATACTTTCAACTCCAAAGGAGTTTTCTTGAATCAACCTCCTTTCATTACAAGATCAATTAGAAGAAATATTGGGCAGCAGAATATTTGTTTTTCTCTACTTGGATTGGCTTATGAAGGTAAGTGAGGCTAGTGCAACATTTGCCTCATTTTAATGGGGATCAACTATTGTTTTGCCCCTCTCAATATTCAGCAATTTGGTTTCTAATTTGTCTTTTTGTCCCCACATAAACATACGTTTAACATGAAAGAGAGATGTATTGGATTTGCTTTGGAGTTAAGTCAGGTACTGACACAAGTATCCTATAACACCATTTTGTGGCTAAATTTTAGTGTGTGCTGATGCAAAGGTTCAGAGCATATGTCCAACCTCAACTATCAGTTTCAGAGACCTGCTTCGACTCTCAATCCAGCATTCCTAGAACATTTGCATAAATTCATATTACTGTCCAGAAACGTACATTGGACTTTTTCCATGTTTCTATTCAATTTTGAATACCAAAATTGAATGCCATTTAGTAATTTAGTAATTATCTTAGCTTTATATAACTCCAGAGCTCAGGAATCCTCTAGAGAACACTAAAACCTTAGTAGTCTAAACATGTATTGAAAGAATCTCATAAATGCAGTATAAGTAGGCTTTGATTTATGTCTGCCCATTCAGCAACAATGGTGCTGAAACAAAAGGACTTATGACCATTGAAGCACCCCCGTGGTCACATGATAAAATCTCACACCTACCTGCATTTACAATGACTTCTCCCTGCTCCTGCTGCTTCCAGTTGACCTTTCTCCCTGTCTTCCTCCTCCTCAGCATAATTATCATCTTCTTGCCACGGAGTAGAGCAGAGGTTTGCGCCATGGGGCAGATATAGGGCATCTTGCTGGGGCATGGGCTTAAGGCAACAGTCCTTAGTTATGATGGTGGTGCTGGGGCAGAGGTAAAAGGCCTTGGGTCAACTTCACAGCATAGCATGGCAACAGAGCTGTTTGCCACAGCACTGAATTTAAGGCAGCACTCATTGGCGGGCTTGGGGCTGGGAGGGGCCAAGCTGAGAATGGGTTGGATCAGAGTGAATCCTTACCTAATGACCAAGTGGGATTCACTATCAAAGGCAACAGGGATTGCTAAGAACTGCTGTTGTTAAGTGGGACATCATGTCTCACGTAATAGCCACATCACGTAGTGACAGAATAGCCAGTTCCAATTTTGGTCAATAAACAAATACCCCTGGGTACCTACATATTCTGATTCTGACTTTCTGATACAATGCTGCATCACAAAATATAATATAATAGACTTCCTCTTTCCAGCTACGTTTTGAAGACAAAAATTTAGGTACAGAATGTGTGTGTGTGTGTGTGTGTGTGTGTGTGTGGAGGGGGAATCATTAATATGAAAAATAAAAACTGAGTTGACAACATCTCCATTCAATCACTCTTGTCATCAGAACTGTCTGTCTCCTTTTAGGCTCTAGGATGTTTTTTACGAAGTACTAGGGGAAAGCTGTTCATCACAAATAACACTTCCTTGTCAGTAGGTAACTTTCTCGGTTTTCTTCAAATGTTCATAGAGTCAAAATAATTATTTTCAATCGACAAAGATTATATATGCTTGCCCTTTTAATATTTTAAAGCATTTTCTGCCAAATGATTAAAAGCAGCCCCATGATTTCGGGTTGGGAATCCTTATTTAAAACCTATTTATTCATTTCCTAAAATAGTCTTTTCTTCAATCCAATCTAATAATTTAATTTTTGAAAGCAGAGCATATATTTTTCCAATTATTAATAGAAAATGTATAGGACAGAAATTTGCAGGATTAGTTTTATTTCTTTTTTAAAAAGAGGTACAATTATTGAAAACTTTCCAACTGCATTGGAATAAGCCTAGTATTAGCAATATGATAAAAATAGGGCTTCAATGGTGTAACCTCCATTCACTATTTATTTTCAACATCTCTGCTGATATAAAGTAAGGCCTTGATGCTTTCAGCTGTAAGGCCTTGATGCTTTCAGCTAGGCAGCTCTTACTCAGATACTAGATTCCATGGTGGAACATTTTTACTTTCTATTTTAAATTACTCCTGTTTGTTCTTTGGATGCAACACCAAAAGTAGAGGAAAAAGTGGCCCTTTCACACTGTTGCTAAAATGCATAATCGTGCACACTTGTGCACATTTCCAAGTTCCTGGAGCAATAAGCCAGAAAGTTTAATTGTCATTCTTATATGAGGTTCTTTCAACTGGGGCCAAACTTTTTTCATTACTGCCTTTGTTGGTATTAAGGATTTATATTCCTTTTTAACTGCACATAAAATGTCAATATTTTACTGTATGTCAAATCAAATCTTTATTATGATCATAGAGTCACACAACAATAATCTGTCATTATTCATCTTATGTTGAATAAACAACCTTCTAATTCCTTTGTTTTAAAAGGGCACATTCTCTGACAAAGCACTGACTGCGCCCGACATTCCCATTTTTGTTCTGTAATCTTACTTCAGCTGATACAAGATGTTGCAAATATAAAATGAACTTACCATATGTAGCAAGGGATGCACTGAACAAATCAGTTTCTAAACTGGTCTTTAGCACCCTGCATCCAGAACTCTTTAATGTTTTGGTTTAAGCTGTCTCCTTTCTGCACACACTACTGGCCTTAGGATAGAAGTTTAGTTTGTATATTGTAATTGTGCAAAGGCAGTGTTGATAGTTCTGAAATGAGACACTGGTGAGCACTAAAACTTTTGAAAGGCATTCTGAAAACATTTAATATGGTTCGTCAAATGACTAGAGGTCATCATATATTCCACATTACCTCCTTTTATAGAATTAAAAGTACATTCTCTAAATTCATCCCACTTCTGTCTTTAAATTATTATTATTATTATTATTATTATTATTATTATTATTATTATTATTATTATTATTATTATTATTATTATTATTAATTATTATTATTATTATTATTAATTATTATTATTACTATTATTACTGCCTCTGTCCGAAAAGCCATGGGAACATAGGGTGGAAAAAGTTGTTGAGAATGAGAGGGTGAAGATCTTGTGGGACTTTCAAATACAGACAGATCGCCATTTGGAACACAATACGCTGGATATAGCAGTTGTAGAGAACCGAAGCGTACAGCTGATTGATATCGCTGTACCAGGAGATGCCAGAGTCGAAGAAAAAGAACTGGAAAAAATTACGAAATATCGTGACCTGGCCATCGAAACTGTGTGATTATGGATGAAACGGGTAACAGTGATACCCATTGTCATCGGGGCACTGGGAACTATGTCCAAAAACTTTGCAAAATACATCAAGAAACTGCAGCTTCCTGCAATAACTCCAGCAACGTTACAAAAAAACTGCGCTACTTGGAACATCTTATATTTTAAGGAGGTATCTGGTTGACACCTAGGATGCTGGTAGCAACCCGTGTCAACCATCAGCACCAGCCAATTTGAATGTTCAGTTGACTGAGGTTCATGTCTAATGAATAAATAATAATAATAATAATAATAATAATAATAATAATAATAATAATAATAATAATAATAATAATAATAATAATAATAATGTTGGAAGGACCTTGGAGGTCATCTAGTAGTCCAATCCCCTGCTCAGGCAGGAAACCCTATACCATTTCAGACAAATGGCTGTCCAGTCTCTTCTTAAAAACTTCCAGTGTTGGAGCATTCACAGCTTCTGGAGGCAGGTTGTTCCACTGGTTAATTGTTCTAATTGTCAGGAATTTTCTCCTTAGTTCTAGGTGGCTTCTCTCTTTGGTTAGTTTCCATCTGTTGCTTCTTGTCCTGCCTTCAGGTGCTTTGGAGAATAGCTTGACTTCCTCTTCTTTGGGGCAGCTCCTGAGATATTGGAACACTGCTATCATATCACCTCTCGTCCTTCCCTTCATTAAACTAGACATACCCAATTCCAGCAACCATTCTTTATATGTTTTAGCCTCCAGTCCCCTGATCATCTTTGTTGCTCTTCTCTGTACTCTTTCTAGAGCCTCAACATCTTTTTTACATTGTAGTGACCAAAACTGGATGCAGTATTTCAAGTGTGGCCTTACCAAGGCATTGTAAAGTGGTATTAACACTTCACTATCAATCATGTTTTCAGTTCAAGCTCAGATTGGGTTATGTTGGGTCCTACATAATTATCTCTAGATTTCCTATTACTAATACGGTATACTTTGTCATATATAGGGAAATATTTAGATGTATAACAAATAGTCACCCACTACTCTTGCATTAAAAACTGCTACCGAAAAGAAAAGAAAAGAAAAGAAAAGAAAAGAAAAGAAAAGAGAGGTATATCTTCCAATTCTGCAAGGTAATTTTTAGGACGTCCCAGTAGGTTACTATTTTGTTTCTTCCTACCAATTAGGGTGTGTGTGCGTGTGTGTCTGCATGTTATTTTCAGCAATTGTGTGTGACATCTCAATGAGAGTTGTTATTGTTAATGAAATTTGGTAGGTATTTATGTAACATTGACATTCATGTAAGTTATCAAATCAGCCAGAAGTGCTTTTGATTGATCTTTCATGAAGTGGGTTCATACAATTTTGATCAATATCAGCAGACCCTCTATTTCATTTACTATAACTCTGGAGGGGTCAACATAGAGAGGATGCATGGCAATTAACAAAGTAAGAGATCTGTCCTTCTGGTATGTAAGTGAAAATAGCTGTGGAGAAAAAAAATGAGCTCCTAAAAGGAATGTTTTGTGGCGTTTACTATTGAAGTTATTTTGATAGTACAAAGAAAAAGCGCTCGATTATTCTGAAGGCAATAAAAAATGAGGACAAAAAGTGTTTTGTAAATATTTAGACCATCCTGAGTTATAAATAGTTGGTCTGAAGATCACGAGTTGGCAAGCACATAATTTGATGGCTTATGGTCAATAACAAAAATATTTTTAAACAATTTGGAAGTATTACTTACCTAATGTTATCTACAGTACATATATTCAAGAAACATTGTTACGGGAGGCCTTAGGTTTTAGAATCCATAATTATCTTGGTCTTCATAAAGGGTATGAACAATAGCTATATTTCTATTTAAACTGCATAGAATTGAGTAATCCTGAAATGTTATTTGTATTTATTTCGGTTGAATTCCTTGAACAAACTGAGTGATCTTTAATGGAATGCATGTATTCATTTCTTTGTCTTCCTTTAAATATATATATGGGTTTAATTGTCTAGTGTAATATGGAGACTTCTTGTATGCTACATGAGGATTTCAATATTCAAAACACTTTATGGAAAAATTTGTAAGATGCATAAGAGTAGGAAATAGCTGGAAAAGCTTAATGAGGAGTTTGATTTATTTTTCTTTAAAGATGCCACCCCTTACTAAGCTTGATTCATTTATGTGTACATTTTCTTCTTTAAATCTAGGAATAGTTTCCACATGTGTCATGTCTCATTGTGGTTGGGAAGTTCTCCAAGATTACCACATAGGAAGTGGTAATTTCCTTGTGTGTATTGTTTATGGACATGTGACAATTACTGATGAAGCAAAGTGGATTTTTATACAGAATTTTAAAAAGACAGAGATTTAATGTGCATATTTAAATGTAAATATGCACATTTTGTTGAACACTGGAACTGTTCCAGAAATGTTTTCCAAACATTTGATGTATGACATGGTTACGTTAGCCAATCAAACTATACCTCCACAGAAATGCATTAAACAAAATCAAATTTTGATTCCATGGTGGACTGCTGAATATGCTTAAGTGATTTGGGAGAATAATGCTGCATTTAGATGACTTTAGTGAATATCAGTTGATATAAAGCTGTAGTTAGAAAAGCCATTGGGAAAGCTAAAGAAATTGGAATTGTATTTGTAAAAATATTCTGTAGATATTCCTGCAGCTGTGGTCTACATAGGGAAGTCTAAACTGAAAGAATTATCATCAATTATTTATCATGGCTGTCAAATGGTTGTCTCCTGTGGAAGGATGGGATGTAAAAAATAATCTGGTGAATTAAATTAAATTAGTTTATAAAAGAATTGCTCATACTAAGTTTCTTATTTCATTTCTCTTTGGCCCCAGAACTTGAGTATTTTGGGTAAATCAAAAAGTAAAACATGCAGTTAAGGAGGATTTGAGTCATACTGATGTGGATTTTGCTGTTTCTTTTTCATCAAATAAAGACTTAAACAGAAGATTAGAAATGTGTACCAGAGACAGTGGGAGTTGATATACAGGAGCAAGAACTGTTTCCATGTGTCTTGATTTGAACAACTGTTAAGGTTTAACCATCTGGGCTAGATGTAACAAGTTAATCTTTTCAAAGTGCTCTCACATGATTGGGCATTAATAAGAAATAACTTCAGAATTGAAAAGGTTACAATGAGGCTACGTGATATTTGGAGAAAAGAAAAAACATCCAATCATATCAAAAGAGATTGTCTGCACTAAAATACTGGCAGAAGTCTATTGTTAAAAGAAAGTCTGCTTTGGGTATTGGTTTTTTCAAAAGAATAATGCACAGTAACAGAGTTATTTGAAGAGATGCTTTGCAACCTTGCTGATATTGCAGTGGGATTTGTAAGTTATTGTAAAGATGCAGGTTCTGTCAATAGGTGGTAATAATTGGCCTATAAATAGCTTGCTTTGAAGAGGAAAAGGAGTTTGTAGCTTTCCATGTGACCTTGTCTTGGTGGGTTCTTTCTGGGCTCATTCTTTTTTATCAGATGTGGTTTAGACTAAACTTTTTCATTATTCTTGTTTTCTTGCTACTCTTCCTTTGTGCATCCTATGATCTGAAATTGGCTTGCTAGGTTTCACACTCTGCTTACATCCCTTGGATAAATTATGGAGTTTCAGGACATTCAGAAGTCTAATCAATGATACATTATTTCACTCTTCTTGTTTACATTCCATCTACATTAAACCACTGGATGACTATCAGTTTAGGGTTAAGGATATAAATTTGTAGGTGATATCCAACTGCACATCTCAATCCTGGGCAATCAGGTGAAGCTGACAATGTACCAACCCAGTATTTAGATGCTTTCAGATACAGTGAGTGTGCTCTAAATCCTCTTATTTAAATGTTGTCATTTTGTGGCACTGAGGAAATGTCTTTTCTGTTGTAGACATTGCCCCTTGAAATAGCATCTCCCAGAGACAGGTATGATTCTCATCTTCAAATGTTAAGAATTGCCTCTGTAGTTAGAATGCTTTGGGGACATGTTGGGCTTTTTTAATATTATGGATAATGTATTGCCCAAGTAATGATTTGTTATCTTAAGTTTTTAGCAATGTTTTAATTATATATTTGGCATTTTTAAGTATCCAAAATCTTTTTGAATTGCTTGGTCTTAACAAATCTGAGAACTTTATAAATAAATACATTCTTGTCCTAATATATATTCCTGACTTATGGATAGAACTGCAGAAAGAATGTGAACTACATGGGCTACTATAAACTTACTTGCTTGCTTGCTTACTTACTATATTTGTTTGCTGCCCATCTCATTAGATCAGATTTACAATCACTCGGTCTCCTACAAATTGCAAAAACTGTCTTAGCAATATAAGTAGATGATTCCTACATAAATTGATCTTTGGGTTTGAATGATTTCATATCAAATGACTTTGTCAAAGCTTTAGGAAAGCCCCTTATTTACTTAAAAATATAAAATTATTTTAGTATTAATAAAAATATTTATCTCCAAAATTCTGAAAACAAAAAACAAACCAAAATCCCTCTCTGTTTCAGAACAACAACAAAAAACTCCAATATCTGGCAAAAGGACTACAAAGTCATCCAAGTTCAATATTAATATCCTGATAAAAAATACACAAGGGAGACTGTGTTATTCTGTAGAATATTTGTTCTACATAATTGACTCCCTCATGTTTCAGAGACGATACCATGATGATTAGCCAAAGGATAGATTATTCTGATGCCTCAAGCATTAGGATAAGCCTCAAGCACAGTATATTTATGCATTAAAAAAAGGGATATACTTTTTCTATTAATGCAGTCCTTAAAAGTGCACACAAAATCACTTAAAGAGGCATTATTTCAGTTAGTGGCATTTTTTACAGGAGTAACTGTTATTCAGTGACAAGGCATGCAATTTGTATAGAAAACCCTCCAGGCTGTATATCCAGGTAGGAAGATCTTGACTAATAGTTTAGAAAGGAGCTGCTAAGAATCCATCTTTTTGTAGCTTGGTGCCTGTCAAGTGAGTTACCGTAGTAGTGGCTGATTTAAGAGTTGCATTAATTCTGTTTGGACTATGACCATATATTTTAATAAAATAAACTGCATTATCTCTGATGTGGATTCCTTAAAGCAGCTGTATTTTTTCACGCTTGGTCCTTTTTGTAGACTTCAGCTCAGCATTCAATACTATCATTCCAGAAATTCTTCACACTAAACTGATACAGCTAACTGTGCAGGTTTATACTTGTAGGTGTTAGCTTTTTGATAGATAGGAAGCAACTGGTAAAGCCAGGAAAATCACATCTAGTACCCAGGTGATTAGTCTAGGCGCCCATCAGGGCTGTGTGCTCCATTGGTTTTCTCTATTGGTTTTCTCTACATATTGGTTTTCTCCATTGGTTTTTTCTACATATACCAAAGACTGCATTTCCTGGGATCCCTCTGTTAAAGTACTAAAGTTTGCAGATGATACAACAGTCATTGGTCTCATTCGACAAGGCAATGAGTCTGCATATAGACAAGAGGTTGAACAACTGGCTCTAGAACAATCTGGAGCTGAACATACTTAAAACTGTAGTGATGAGAGTGTATTTTAGGAGGAGCCCTTCTATTTGAACTCCTCACTCATGATGCCACTATAGGACATTGCATGCCAAAATAACTAGACAAAGGGAGTTTTTTCCCTTATGCTATCACTCTGCTGAATACCTAATTCTCACAATACTGTCTTATATGTAGGTATATTTAGCCATGTTGTATGACTGTAGTAGTATTATTATCCTTATTATCTTCTTTACTACTCCCTCTTATTGATATTGTTATTATTTATTATGATTATTACTACTCTGTTGCTTTGCAGGTACACTGCAAAGTTTCAGAACCAGAGGCAAAAACCTTATGTGTCTAATCACACTTAGCCAAATAAAATATTCTATTTTTTATACTTTTATATTCCTAAATTTTTTAGAATTTCATTGATTCTATTCAACCATGACATTATCGCTTTCTTCTCAACTGTTAGATTGACAGCAGATTCCATCTCCCCCCGATCTCTGCTCCCCACTTTTTTTTGCTAGTCATATTAATGTATTTTCTTCATTTTCCTTTTCTTTGTTTGTTTTATTGTTTCATTATTTTATTTTTTGTTTAAACTCCCTTTTTATTTCTTCATTTTTGTTTATGGTTGTGCATCACAAAGTAATCCCATGGTGAGATAGGCAGCAAATAAATTTTATAATAACTCATTCTGTATCTTCCTATATGAGTCTATATCCAATGTTTATATAAAAATGTTATTACTATAATGCTTCAGATTGTATGTTATATATTTCTATAATAGAATAAACGTGAGCTGGATTACTACATTTGAAATATTCTAGGGCAGGGGTCCCCAACCCCCGGTCTGTGGGCCGGCACTGGTCTGTGGCATGCCAGAAACTGGTCCGTGCAAACAAGCAAAGCTCCATCCTCAGGATGCAGATAGCATGCAAAATCATACCCCTTCTGGTCCACGAAAAAACCTCTCTCCACGAAACCGGTCCCTGGTGCCCAAACAGTTGGAGATATCTCTTCTAGGGAATCCATTATAGCTATGCTTTAATTTTACACCATTAAGAATTTAGAAACATTATTTCCTGTAGTGGGGGACTCTTTCTTCAAAAGGAGAATTATTACTATATTCATCTTTTGAAAAATCCAGGTTTATTAGCTTGCTTTATTAAATAATTGTTTTTCTATGTTTTGGATCTGCTTGCTACAAACAGACAGAAAAAAAGCCCTGTGGAAATCTAAGCAGCACAAAAAATAGCCATACTATTATCTAGTCCTGAATGTGAGTAAAGTTTTAATCAGGTCTTACTTTAAAAAGAAGAAGAACTATTAGAACATTATACCTGTTTTATTTTTACAAATGAATAAAATAAAATAAAGCATACTGAGAAATCAGAATAAAATAAGCAAATCAATCTAATTTTGCTTGATACATATTACTCTCTATAAAAAGACTTTTGATTTTTCATCCTTTATGGATTTTACTATAGAGATGATAGGCCAAATGACAGCATATTGATATTACATATTCTTAGGAAACATTAGGCCAGAGATCTCCAACCTTTTGGGCACCAGGGACTGGTGCCATGGAGAAAGGTTTTTCCGCAGACCAGAGGGACTGTGGTTTTGAATACTGCCTGCATCCTGAGGATGGATTGCTTGTTTATGCAACTCACTTGTTCCTATGCTGCGTACCGGTGCTGGTCCACAGACTGGGGGTTGGGGACCCCTGCATTAGACTGAGAGCAAAGACCCATACTTATGGAAAAATTGACATCAGAAATCAAATCTCAACAAAAACTGAGAGCTGTTCTTTCCAATTTCCTTTAATTACTACACTGGCCACCTATCCAACAGGTCACAACAATAACCTAGAACCTAAGCTCACTGTATATTTGAGCTGCAAAAATGTTTAAATGGAGAAAATACTGTGCTGAGAGTTCAACATTTGAAAATGCATGGAGAATATACTTGAGATTTGGCAGGTTCTTAGCATTTGGTTAGTTTATTTTATTTTATTTATTACATTTATATCCCGCCCTTCTCCTTACGGACTCAGGGCGGCCAACAATCGGATAAAAATACAAAAATTACAATACAAGTTTAAAATTAATTAAAAGGGAAATATTTAAATCTAATCCAATTAAAATATAATTAAAACCCCCTCTAAAATCCCCTAGGCCAGTCCCGCAAGCTGGAACAACCATGTCTTAAGGGCGCGGCGGAAGGAAGGGAGATCAGGGATCACCCTGATCTCTGGGGGCA